>NC_092175.1:42551756-42758516 GCF_045791955.1 Oncorhynchus clarkii lewisi | reverse complement strand
TTCTCCATCATAAATGAGGACCAAGGCATCTCTCTGCATCCATCTTTCTCCATCATAAATGAGGACCAAGGCATCTCTCTGCATCCATCATTCTCCATCATAAATGAGGACCAAGGCATCTCTCTGCATCCATCTTTCTCCATCATAAATGAGGACCAAGGCATCTCTCTGCATCCATCTTTCTCCATCATAAATGAGGACCAAGGCATCTCTCTGCATCCATCATTCTCCATCATAAATGAGGACCAAGGCATCTCTCTGCATCCATCTTTCTCCATCATAAATGAGGACCAAGGCATCTCTCTGCATCCATCTTTCTCCATCATAAATGAGGACCAAGGCATCTCTCTGCATCCATCTTTCTCCATCATAAATGAGGACCAAGGCATCTCTCTGCATCCATCTTTCTCCATCATAAATGAGGACCAAGGCATCTCTCTGCATCCATCTGAGGACCAAGGCATCTCTCTGCATCCATCTTCTCCATCATAAATGAGGACCAAGGCATCTCTCTGCATCCATCTTTCTCCATCATAAATGAGGACCAAGGCATCTCTCTGCATCCATCTTTCTCCATCATAAATGAGGACCAAGGCATCTCTCTGCATCCATCTTTCTCCATCATAAATGAGGACCAAGGCATCTCTCTGCATCCATCTTTCTCCATCATAAATGAGGACCAAGGCATCTCTCTGCATCCATCTTTCTCCATCATAAATGAGGACCAAGGCATCTCTCTGCATCCATCATTCTCCATCATAAATGAGGACCAAGGCATCTCTCTGCATCCATCTTTCTCCATCATAAATGAGGACCAAGGCATCACTCTGCATCCATCTTTCTCCATCATAAATGAGGACCAAGGCATCTCTCTGCATCCATCTTTCTCCATCATAAATGAGGACCAAGGCATCTCTCTGCATCCATCTTTCTCCATCATAAATGAGGACCAAGGCATCTCTCTGCATCCATCATTCTCCATCATAAATGAGGACCAAGGCATCTCTCTGCATCCATCTTTCTCCATCATAAATGAGGACCAAGGCATCTCTCTGCATCCATCTTTCTCCATCATAAATGAGGACCAAGGCATCTCTCTGCATCCATCATTCTCCATCATAAATGAGGACCAAGGCATCTCTCTGCATCCATCATTCTCCATCATAAATGAGGACCAAGGCATCTCTCTGCATCCATCTTTCTCCATCATAAATGAGGACCAAGGCATCTCTCTGCATCCATCTTTCTCCATCATAAATGAGGACCAAGGCATCTCTCTCCATCTTTCTCCATCATAAATGAGGACATCCATCCATCTTCTCCATCATAAATGAGGACCAAGGCATCTCTCTGCATCCATCTTTCTCCATCATAAATGAGGACCAAGGCATCTCTCTGCATCCATCTTTCTCCATCATAAATGAGGACCAAGGCATCTCTCTGCATCCATCTTTCTCCATCATAAATGAGGACCAAGGCATCTCTCTGCATCCATCATTCTCCATCATAAATGAGGACCAAGGCATCTCTCTGCATCCATCTTTCTCCATCATAAATGAGGACCAAGGCATCTCTCTGCATCCATCTTTCTCCATCATAAATGAGGACCAAGGCATCACTCTGCATCCATCTTTCTCCATCATAAATGAGGACCAAGGCATCTCTCTGCATCTCTGCATCCATCCATTTCTCCATCATAAATGAGGACCAAGGCATCTCTCTGCATCCATCTTTCTCCATCATAAATGAGGACCAAGGCATCTCTCTGCATCCATCCATCTTCTCCATCATAAATGAGGACCAAGGCATCTCTCTGCATCCATCTTTCTCCATCATAAATGAGGACCAAGGCATCTCTCTGCATCCATCATTCTCCATCATAAATGAGGACCAAGGCATCTCTCTGCATCCATCTTTCTCCATCATAAATGAGGACCAAGGCATCTCTCTGCATCCATCTTTCTCCATCATAAATGAGGACCAAGGCATCTCTCTGCATCCATCTTTCTCCATCATAAATGAGGACCAAGGCATCATCTCTGCATCCATCCATTCTCCATCATAAATGAGGACCAAGGCATCTCTCTGCATCCATCTTTCTCCATCATAAATGAGGACCAAGGCATCACTCTGCATCCATCTTTCTCCATCATAAATGAGGACCAAGGCATCTCTCTGCATCCATCTTTCTCCATCATAAATGAGGACCAAGGCATCTCTCTGCATCCATCTTTCTCCATCATAAATGAGGACCAAGGCATCTCTCTGCATCCATCTTTCTCCATCATAAATGAGGACCAAGGCATCACTCTGCATCCATCTTTCTCCATCATAAATGAGGACCAAGGCATCTCTCTGCATCCATCTTTCTCCATCATAAATGAGGACCAAGGCATCTCTCTGCATCCATCTTTCTCCATCATAAATGAGGACCAAGGCATCTCTCTGCATCCATCTTTCTCCATCATAAATGAGGACCAAGGCATCTCTCTGCATCCATCATTCTCCATCATAAATGAGGACCAAGGCATCTCTCTGCATCCATCTTTCTCCATCATAAATGAGGACCAAGGCATCTCTCTGCATCCATCTTTCTCCATCATAAATGAGGACCAAGGCATCTCTCTGCATCCATCTTTCTCCATCATAAATGAGGACCAAGGCATCTCTCTGCATCCATCTTTCTCCATCATAAATGAGGACCAAGGCATCTCTCTGCATCCATCTTTCTCCATCATAAATGAGGACCAAGGCATCTCTCTGCATCCATCTTTCTCCATCATAAATGAGGACCAAGGCATCTCTCTGCATCCATCCATCTTTCTCCATTCTCCATCATAAATGAGGACCAAGGCATCTCTCTGCATCCATCTTTCTCCATCATAAATGAGGACCAAGGCATCACTCTGCATCCATCTTTCTCCATCATAAATGAGGACCAAGGCATCTCTCTGCATCCATCTTTCTCCATCATAAATGAGGACCAAGGCATCTCTCTGCATCCATCTTTCTCCATCATAAATGAGGACCAAGGCATCTCTCTGCATCCATCTTTCTCCATCATAAATGAGGACCAAGGCATCTCTCTGCATCCATCTTTCTCCATCATAAATGAGGACCAAGGCATCTCTCTGCATCCATCTTTCTCCATCATAAATGAGGACCAAGGCATCACTCTGCATCCATCTTTCTCCATCATAAATGAGGACCAAGGCATCTCTCTGCATCCATCCATTCTCCATCATAAATGAGGACCAAGGCATCTCTCTGCATCCATCTTTCTCCATCATAAATGAGGACCAAGGCATCACTCTGCATCCATCTTTCTCCATCATAAATGAGGACCAAGGCATCTCTCTGCATCCATCTTTCTCCATCATAAATGAGGACCAAGGCATCTCTCTGCATCCATCTTTCTCCATCATAAATGAGGACCAAGGCATCTCTCTGCATCCATCTTTCTCCATCATAAATGAGGACCAAGGCATCACTCTGCATCCATCTTTCTCCATCATAAATGAGGACCAAGGCATCACTCTGCATCCATCTTTCTCCATCATAAATGAGGACCAAGGCATCTCTCTGCATCCATCATTCTCCATCATAAATGAGGACCAAGGCATCACTCTGCATCCATCTTTCTCCATCATAAATGAGGACCAAGGCATCACTCTGCATCCATCTTTCTCCATCATAAATGAGGACCAAGGCATCACTCTGCATCCATCTTTCTCCATCATAAATGAGGACCAAGGCATCACTCTGCATCCATCTTTCTCCATCATAAATGAGGACCAAGGCATCTCTCTGCATCCATCATTCTCCATCATAAATGAGGACCAAGGCATCTCTCTGCATCCATCTCTCTCCATCATAAATGAGGACCAAGGCATCTCTCTGCATCCATCTTTCTCCATCATAAATGAGGACCAAGGCATCTCTCTGCATCCATCATTCTCCATCATAAATGAGGACCAAGGCATCTCTCTGCATCCATCATTCTCCATCATAAATGAGGACCAAGGCATCACTCTGCATCCATCTTTCTCCATCATAAATGAGGACCAAGGCATCACTCTGCATCCATCTTTCTCCATCATAAATGAGGACCAAGGCATCTCTCTGCATCCATCTTTCTCCATCATAAATGAGGACCAAGGCATCACTCTGCATCCATCTTTCTCCATCATAAATGAGGACCAAGGCATCACTCTGCATCCATCTTTCTCCATCATAAATGAGGACCAAGGCATCTCTCTGCATCCATCTTTCTCCATCATAAATGAGGACCAAGGCATCTCTGCATCCATCTTTCTCCATCATAAATGAGGACCAAGGCATCCTCTGCATCCATCATTCTCCATCATAAATGAGGACCAAGGCATCACTCTGCATCCATCTTTCTCCATCATAAATGAGGACCAAGGCATCTCTCTGCATCCATCTTTCTCCATCATAAATGAGGACCAAGGCATCTCTCTGCATCCATCTTTCTCCATCATAAATGAGGACCAAGGCATCCTCTGCATCCATCTTTCTCCATCATAAATGAGGACCAAGGCATCCATCTCTGCATCCATCTTTCTCCATCATAAATGAGGACCAAGGCATCTCTCTGCATCCATCTTTCTCCATCATAAATGAGGACCAAGGCATCTCTCTGCATCCATCTTTCTCCATCATAAATGAGGACCAAGGCATCTCTCTGCATCCATCTTTCTCCATCATAAATGAGGACCAAGGCATCTCTCTGCATCCATCTTTCTCCATCATAAATGAGGACCAAGGCATCTCTCTGCATCCATCTTTCTCCATCATAAATGAGGACCAAGGCATCTCTCTGCATCCATCTTTCTCCATCATAAATGAGGACCAAGGCATCTCTCTGCATCCATCTTTCTCCATCATAAATGAGGACCAAGGCATCTCTCTGCATCCATCATTCTCCATCATAAATGAGGACCAAGGCATCTCTCTGCATCCATCTCTCTCCATCATAAATGAGGACCAAGGCATCTCTCTGCATCCATCTTTCTCCATCATAAATGAGGACCAAGGCATCTCTCTGCATCCATCATTCTCCATCATAAATGAGGACCAAGGCATCTCTCTGCATCCATCATTCTCCATCATAAATGAGGACCAAGGCATCACTCTGCATCCATCTTTCTCCATCATAAATGAGGACCAAGGCATCACTCTGCATCCATCATTCTCCATCATAAATGAGGACCAAGGCATCTCTCTGCATCCATCTTTCTCCATCATAAATGAGGACCAAGGCATCACTCTGCATCCATCTTTCTCCATCATAAATGAGGACCAAGGCATCACTCTGCATCCATCTTTCTCCATCATAAATGAGGACCAAGGCATCACTCTGCATCCATCATTCTCCATCATAAATGAGGACCACTCTGCATCCATCATTCTCCATCATAAATGAGGACCAAGGCATCTCTCTGCATCCATCATTCTCCATCATAAATGAGGACCAAGGCATCACTCTGCATCCATCTTTCTCCATCATAAATGAGGACCAAGGCATCACTCTGCATCCATCTTTCTCCATCATAAATGAGGACCAAGGCATCACTCTGCATCCATCTTTCTCCATCATAAATGAGGACCAAGGCATCTCTCTGCATCCATCATTCTCCATCATAAATGAGGACCAAGGCATCTCTCTGCATCCATCTCTCTCCATCATAAATGAGGACCAAGGCATCTCTCTGCATCCATCTTTCTCCATCATAAATGAGGACCAAGGCATCTCTCTGCATCCATCATTCTCCATCATAAATGAGGACCAAGGCATCTCTCTGCATCCATCATTCTCCATCATAAATGAGGACCAAGGCATCACTCTGCATCCATCTTTCTCCATCATAAATGAGGACCAAGGCATCACTCTGCATCCATCATTCTCCATCATAAATGAGGACCAAGGCATCTCTCTGCATCCATCTTTCTCCATCATAAATGAGGACCAAGGCATCACTCTGCATCCATCTTTCTCCATCATAAATGAGGACCAAGGCATCACTCTGCATCCATCTTTCTCCATCATAAATGAGGACCAAGGCATCACTCTGCATCCATCATTCTCCATCATAAATGAGGACCAAGGCATCTCTCTGCATCCATCATTCTCCATCATAAATGAGGACCAAGGCATCACTCTGCATCCATCTTTCTCCATCATAAATGAGGACCAAGGCATCACTCTGCATCCATCTTTCTCCATCATAAATGAGGACCAAGGCATCTCTCTGCATCCATCATTCTCCATCATAAATGAGGACCAAGGCATCACTCTGCATCCATCTTTTTCCATCATAAATGAGGACCAAGGCATCACTCTGCATCCATCTTTTTCCATCATAAATGAGGACCAAGGCATCACTCTGCATCCATCTTTCTCCATCATAAATGAGGACCAAGGCATCACTCTGCATCCATCTTTTTCCATCATAAATGAGGACCAAGGCATCACTCTGCATCCATCTTTCTCCATCATAAATGAGGACCAAGGCATCACTCTGCATCCATCTTTCTCCATCATAAATGAGGACCAAGGCATCACTCTGCATCCATCATTCTCCATCATAAATGAGGACCAAGGCATCTCTCTGCATCCATCATTCTCCATCATAAATGAGGACCAAGGCATCTCTCTGCATCCATCATTCTCCATCATAAATGAGGACCAAGGCATCACTCTGCATCCATCTTTCTCCATCATAAATGAGGACCAAGGCATCTCTCTGCATCCATCATTCTCCATCATAAATGAGGACCAAGGCATCTCTCTGCATCCATCTTTCTCCATCATAAATGAGGACCAAGGCATCACTCTGCATCCATCTTTCTCCATCATAAATGAGGACCAAGGCATCACTCTGCATCCATCTTTCTCCATCATAAATGAGGACCAAGGCATCTCTCTGCATCCATCTCTCTCCATCATAAATGAGGACCAAGGCATCTCTCTGCATCATTCTCCATCATAAATGAGGACCAAGGCATCTCTCTGCATCCATCATTCTCCATCATAAATGAGGACCAAGGCATCACTCTGCATCCATCTTTCTCCATCATAAATGAGGACCAAGGCATCTCTCTGCATCCATCTTTCTCCATCATAAATGAGGACCAAGGCATCTCTCTGCATCCATCTTTCTCCATCATAAATGAGGACCAAGGCATCTCTCTGCATCCATCATTCTCCATCATAAATGAGGACCAAGGCATCTCTCTGCATCCATCTTCTCCATCATAAATGAGGACCATCCATCCATTTTCTCCATCATAAATGAGGACCAAGGCATCTCTCTGCATCCATCTTTCTCCATCATAAATGAGGACCAAGGCATCTCTCTGCATCCATCATTCTCCATCATAAATGAGGACCAAGGCATCTCTCTGCATCCATCATTCTCCATCATAAATGAGGACCAAGGCATCTCTCTGCATCCATCTTTCTCCATCATAAATGAGGACCAAGGCATCACTCTGCATCCATCTTTCTCCATCATAAATGAGGACCAAGGCATCCAAGGCATCACTCTGCATCCATCTTTCTCCATCATAAATGAGGACCAAGGCATCTCTCTGCATCCATCATTCTCCATCATAAATGAGGACCAAGGCATCTCTCTGCATCCATCTCTCTCCAACATAAATGAGGACCAAGGCATCTCTCTGCATCCATCTTTCTCCATCATAAATGAGGACCAAGGCATCTCTCTGCATCCATCATTCTCCATCATAAATGAGGACCAAGGCATCTCTCTGCATCCATCATTCTCCATCATAAATGAGGACCAAGGCATCACTCTGCATCCATCTTTCTCCATCATAAATGAGGACCAAGGCATCACTCTGCATCCATCATTCTCCATCATAAATGAGGACCAAGGCATCTCTCTGCATCCATCTTTCTCCATCATAAATGAGGACCAAGGCATCACTCTGCATCCATCTTTCTCCATCATAAATGAGGACCAAGGCATCACTCTGCATCCATCTTTCTCCATCATAAATGAGGACCAAGGCATCACTCTGCATCCATCATTCTCCATCATAAATGAGGACCAAGGCATCTCTCTGCATCCATCATTCTCCATCATAAATGAGGACCAAGGCATCACTCTGCATCCATCTTTCTCCATCATAAATGAGGACCAAGGCATCACTCTGCATCCATCTTTCTCCATCATAAATGAGGACCAAGGCATCTCTCTGCATCCATCATTCTCCATCATAAATGAGGACCAAGGCATCACTCTGCATCCATCTTTTTCCATCATAAATGAGGACCAAGGCATCACTCTGCATCCATCTTTTTCCATCATAAATGAGGACCAAGGCATCACTCTGCATCCATCTTTCTCCATCATAAATGAGGACCAAGGCATCACTCTGCATCCATCTTTTTCCATCATAAATGAGGACCAAGGCATCACTCTGCATCCATCTTTCTCCATCATAAATGAGGACCAAGGCATCACTCTGCATCCATCTTTCTCCATCATAAATGAGGACCAAGGCATCACTCTGCATCCATCATTCTCCATCATAAATGAGGACCAAGGCATCTCTCTGCATCCATCATTCTCCATCATAAATGAGGACCAAGGCATCTCTCTGCATCCATCATTCTCCATCATAAATGAGGACCAAGGCATCACTCTGCATCCATCTTTCTCCATCATAAATGAGGACCAAGGCATCTCTCTGCATCCATCATTCTCCATCATAAATGAGGACCAAGGCATCTCTCTGCATCCATCTTTCTCCATCATAAATGAGGACCAAGGCATCACTCTGCATCCATCTTTCTCCATCATAAATGAGGACCAAGGCATCACTCTGCATCCATCTTTCTCCATCATAAATGAGGACCAAGGCATCTCTCTGCATCCATCTCTCTCCATCATAAATGAGGACCAAGGCATCTCTCTGCATCCATCATTCTCCATCATAAATGAGGACCAAGGCATCTCTCTGCATCCATCATTCTCCATCATAAATGAGGACCAAGGCATCACTCTGCATCCATCTTTCTCCATCATAAATGAGGACCAAGGCATCTCTCTGCATCCATCTTTCTCCATCATAAATGAGGACCAAGGCATCACTCTGCATCCATCATTCTCCATCATAAATGAGGACCAAGGCATCTCTCTGCATCCATCTTTCTCCATCATAAATGAGGACCAAGGCATCACTCTGCATCCATCATTCTCCATCATAAATGAGGACCAAGGCATCTCTCTGCATCCATCATTCTCCATCATAAATGAGGACCAAGGCATCTCTCTGCATCCATCATTCTCCATCATAAATGAGGACCAAGGCATCTCTCTGCATCCATCTTTCTCCATCATAAATGAGGACCAAGGCATCTCTCTGCATCCATCATTCTCCATCATAAATGAGGACCAAGGCATCTCTCTGCATCCATCTTTCTCCATCATAAATGAGGACCAAGGCATCACTCTGCATCCATCTTTCTCCATCATAAATGAGGACCAAGGCATCTCTCTGCATCCATCTTTCTCCATCATAAATGAGGACCAAGGCATCTCTCTGCATCCATCTTTCTCCATCATAAATGAGGACCAAGGCATCACTCTGCATCCATCTTTCTCCATCATAAATGAGGACCAAGGCATCTCTCTGCATCCATCATTCTCCATCATAAATGAGGACCAAGGCATCTCTCTGCATCCATCATTCTCCATCATAAATGAGGACCAAGGCATCACTCTGCATCCATCTTTCTCCATCATAAATGAGGACCAAGGCATCTCTCTGCATCCATCATTCTCCATCATAAATGAGGACCAAGGCATCTCTCTGCATCCATCTTTCTCCATCATAAATGAGGACCAAGGCATCACTCTGCATCCATCATTCTCCATCATAAATGAGGACCAAGGCATCTCTCTGCATCCATCATTCTCCATCATAAATGAGGACCAAGGCATCTCTCTGCATCCATCATTCTCCATCATAAATGAGGACCAAGGCATCACTCTGCATCCATCTTTCTCCATCATAAATGAGGACCAAGGCATCCTCTGCATCCATCATTCTCCATCATAAATGAGGACCAAGGCATCTCTCTGCATCCATCTTTCTCCATCATAAATGAGGACCAAGGCATCACTCTGCATCCATCTTTCTCCATCATAAATGAGGACCAAGGCATCTCTCTGCATCCATCTCTCTCCATCATAAATGAGGACCAAGGCATCTCTCTGCATCCATCTTTCTCCATCATAAATGAGGACCAAGGCATCACTCTGCATCCATCTTTCTCCATCATAAATGAGGACCAAGGCATGTCTCTGCATCCATCATTCTCCATCATAAATGAGGACCAAGGCATCTCTCTGCATCCATCATTCTCCATCATAAATGAGGACCAAGGCATCACTCTGCATCCATCTTTCTCCATCATAAATGAGGACCAAGGCATCTCTCTGCATCCATCTTTCTCCATCATAAATGAGGACCAAGGCATCACTCTGCATCCATCATTCTCCATCATAAATGAGGACCAAGGCATCTCTCTGCATCCATCGTTCTCCATCATAAATGAGGACCAAGGCATCACTCTGCATCCATCTTTCTCCATCATAAATGAGGACCAAGGCATCACTCTGCATCCATCATTCTCCATCATAAATGAGGACCAAGGCATCACTCTGCATCCATCTTTCTCCATCATAAATGAGGACCAAGGCATCTCTCTGCATCCATCATTCTCGATCATAAATGAGGACCAAGGCATCACTCTGCATCCATCTTTCTCCATCATAAATGAGGACCAAGGCATCTCTCTGCATCCATCTTTCTCCATCATAAATGAGGACCAAGGCATCACTCTGCATCCATCTTTCTCCATCATAAATGAGGACCAAGGCATCACTCTGCATCCATCATTCTCCATCATAAATGAGGACCAAGGCATCTCTCTGCATCCATCATTCTCCATCATAAATGAGGACCAAGGCATCTCTCTGCATCCATCATTCTCCATCATAAATGAGGACCAAGGCATCTCTCTGCATCCATCATTCTCCATCATAAATGAGGACCAAGGCATCTCTCTGCATCCATCTTTCTCCATCATAAATGAGGACCAAGGCATCTCTCTGCATCCATCATTCTCCATCATAAATGAGGACCAAGGCATCTCTCTGCATCCATCTTTCTCCATCATAAATGAGGACCAAGGCATCTCTCTGCATCCATCTCTCTCCATCATAAATGAGGACCAAGGCATCTCTCTGCATCCATCTTTCTCCATCATAAATGAGGACCAAGGCATCACTCTGCATCCATCTTTCTCCATCATAAATGAGGACCAAGGCATGTCTCTGCATCCATCATTCTCCATCATAAATGAGGACCAAGGCATCTCTCTGCATCCATCATTCTCCATCATAAATGAGGACCAAGGCATCACTGTGCATCCATCTTTCTCCATCATAAATGAGGACCAAGGCATCTCTCTGCATCCATCTTTCTCCATCATAAATGAGGACCAAGGCATCCTCTGCATCCATCATTCTCCATCATAAATGAGGACCAAGGCATCACTCTGCATCCATCATTCTCCATCATAAATGAGGACCAAGGCATCTCTCTGCATCCATCGTTCTCCATCATAAATGAGGACCAAGGCATCACTCTGCATCCATCTTTCTCCATCATAAATGAGGACCAAGGCATCACTCTGCATCCATCATTCTCCATCATAAATGAGGACCAAGGCATCACTCTGCATCCATCTTTCTCCATCATAAATGAGGACCAAGGCATCTCTCTGCATCCATCATTCTCCATCATAAATGAGGACCAAGGCATCACTCTGCATCCATCTTTCTCCATCATAAATGAGGACCAAGGCATCTCTCTGCATCCATCTTTCTCCATCATAAATGAGGACCAAGGCATCACTCTGCATCCATCTTTCTCCATCATAAATGAGGACCAAGGCATCACTCTGCATCCATCATTCTCCATCATAAATGAGGACCAAGGCATCTCTCTGCATCCATCATTCTCCATCATAAATGAGGACCAAGGCATCTCTCTGCATCCATCATTCTCCATCATAAATGAGGACCAAGGCATCTCTCTGCATCCATCATTCTCCATCATAAATGAGGACCAAGGCATCTCTCTGCATCCATCTTTCTCCATCATAAATGAGGACCAAGGCATCTCTCTGCATCCATCATTCTCCATCATAAATGAGGACCAAGGCATCTCTCTGCATCCATCTTTCTCCATCATAAATGAGGACCAAGGCATCTCTCTGCATCCATCTTTCTCCATCATAAATGAGGACCAAGGCATCTCTCTGCATCCATCTTTCTCCATCATAAATGAGGACCAAGGCATCACTCTGCATCCATCATTCTCCATCATAAATGAGGACCAAGGCATCACTCTGCATCCATCTTTCTCCATCATAAATGAGGACCAAGGCATCACTCTGCATCCATCATTCTCCATCATAAATGAGGACCAAGGCATCACTCTGCATCCATCTTTCTCCATCATAAATGAGGACCAAGGCATCACTCTGCATCCATCTTTCTCCATCATAAATGAGGACCAAGGCATCTCTCTGCATCCATCATTCTCCATCATAAATGAGGACCAAGGCATCTCTCTGCATCCATCTTTCTCCATCATAAATGAGGACCAAGGCATCTCTCTGCATCCATCATTCTCCATCATAAATGAGGACCAAGGCATCTCTCTGCATCCATCATTCTCCATCATAAATGAGGACCAAGGCATCTCTCTGCATCCATCATTCTCCATCATAAATGAGGACCAAGGCATCACTCTGCATCCATCATTTCTCCATCATAAATGAGGACCAAGGCATCACTCTGCATCCATCTTTCTCCATCATAAATGAGGACCAAGGCATCTCTCTGCATCCATCATTCTCCATCATAAATGAGGACCAAGGCATCTCTCTGCATCCATCTCTCTCCAACATAAATGAGGACCAAGGCATCTCTCTGCATCCATCTTTCTCCATCATAAATGAGGACCAAGGCATCTCTCTGCATCCATCATTCTCCATCATAAATGAGGACCAAGGCATCTCTCTGCATCCATCATTCTCCATCATAAATGAGGACCAAGGCATCACTCTGCATCCATCTTTCTCCATCATAAATGAGGACCAAGGCATCACTCTGCATCCATCATTCTCCATTATAAATGAGGACCAAGGCATCTCTCTGCATCCATCTTTCTCCATCATAAATGAGGACCAAGGCATCACTCTGCATCCATCTTTCTCCATCATAAATGAGGACCAAGGCATCACTCTGCATCCATCTTTCTCCATCATAAATGAGGACCAAGGCATCACTCTGCATCCATCATTCTCCATCATAAATGAGGACCAAGGCATCTCTCTGCATCCATCATTCTCCATCATAAATGAGGACCAAGGCATCACTCTGCATCCATCTTTCTCCATCATAAATGAGGACCAAGGCATCACTCTGCATCCATCTTTCTCCATCATAAATGAGGACCAAGGCATCTCTCTGCATCCATCATTCTCCATCATAAATGAGGACCAAGGCATCACTCTGCATCCATCTTTTTCCATCATAAATGAGGACCAAGGCATCACTCTGCATCCATCTTTTTCCATCATAAATGAGGACCAAGGCATCACTCTGCATCCATCTTTCTCCATCATAAATGAGGACCAAGGCATCACTCTGCATCCATCTTTTTCCATCATAAATGAGGACCAAGGCATCACTCTGCATCCATCTTTCTCCATCATAAATGAGGACCAAGGCATCACTCTGCATCCATCTTTCTCCATCATAAATGAGGACCAAGGCATCACTCTGCATCCATCATTCTCCATCATAAATGAGGACCAAGGCATCTCTCTGCATCCATCATTCTCCATCATAAATGAGGACCAAGGCATCTCTCTGCATCCATCATTCTCCATCATAAATGAGGACCAAGGCATCACTCTGCATCCATCTTTCTCCATCATAAATGAGGACCAAGGCATCTCTCTGCATCCACCATTCTCCATCATAAATGAGGACCAAGGCATCTCTCTGCATCCATCTTTCTCCATCATAAATGAGGACCAAGGCATCACTCTGCATCCATCTTTCTCCATCATAAATGAGGACCAAGGCATCACTCTGCATCCATCTTTCTCCATCATAAATGAGGACCAAGGCATCTCTCTGCATCCATCTCTCTCCATCATAAATGAGGACCAAGGCATCTCTCTGCATCCATCATTCTCCATCATAAATGAGTACCAAGGCATCTCTCTGCATCCATCATTCTCCATCATAAATGAGGACCAAGGCATCACTCTGCATCCATCTTTCTCCATCATAAATGAGGACCAAGGCATCTCTCTGCATCCATCTTTCTCCATCATAAATGAGGACCAAGGCATCACTCTGCATCCATCATTCTCCATCATAAATGAGGACCAAGGCATCTCTCTGCATCCATCATTCTCCATCATAAATGAGGACCAAGGCATCTCTCTGCATCCATCATTCTCCATCATAAATGAGGACCAAGGCATCACTCTGCATCCATCTTTCTCCATCATAAATGAGGACCAAGGCATCACTCTGCATCCATCTTTCTCCATCATAAATGAGGACCAAGGCATCACTCTGCATCCATCTTTCTCCATCATAAATGAGGACCAAGGCATCTCTCTGCATCCATCATTCTCCATCATAAATGAGGACCAAGGCATCTCTCTGCATCCATCTCTCTCCAACATAAATGAGGACCAAGGCATCTCTCTGCATCCATCTTTCTCCATCATAAATGAGGACCAAGGCATCTCTCTGCATCCATCATTCTCCATCATAAATGAGGACCAAGGCATCTCTCTGCATCCATCATTCTCCATCATAAATGAGGACCAAGGCATCACTCTGCATCCATCTTTCTCCATCATAAATGAGGACCAAGGCATCACTCTGCATCCATCATTCTCCATCATAAATGAGGACCAAGGCATCTCTCTGCATCCATCTTTCTCCATCATAAATGAGGACCAAGGCATCACTCTGCATCCATCTTTCTCCATCATAAATGAGGACCAAGGCATCACTCTGCATCCATCTTTCTCCACCATAAATGAGGACCAAGGCATCACTCTGCATCCATCATTCTCCATCATAAATGAGGACCAAGGCATCTCTCTGCATCCATCATTCTCCATCATAAATGAGGACCAAGGCATCACTCTGCATCTATCTTTCTCCATCATAAATGAGGACCAAGGCATCACTCTGCATCCATCTTTCTCCATCATAAATGAGGACCAAGGCATCTCTCTGCATCCATCATTCTCCATCATAAATGAGGACCAAGGCATCACTCTGCATCCATCTTTTTCCATCATAAATGAGGACCAAGGCATCACTCTGCATCCATCTTTTTCCATCATAAATGAGGACCAAGGCATCACTCTGCATCCATCTTTCTCCATCATAAATGAGGACCAAGGCATCACTCTGCATCCATCTTTTTCCATCATAAATGAGGACCAAGACATCACTCTGCATCCATCTTTCTCCATCATAAATGAGGACCAAGGCATCACTCTGCATCCATCTTTCTCCATCATAAATGAGGACCAAGGCATCACTCTGCATCCATCATTCTCCATCATAAATGAGGACCAAGGCATCTCTCTGCATCCATCATTCTCCATCATAAATGAGGACCAAGGCATCTCTCTGCATCCATCATTCTCCATCATAAATGAGGACCAAGGCATCACTCTGCATCCATCTTTCTCCATCATAAATGAGGACCAAGGCATCTCTCTGCATCCACCATTCTCCATCATAAATGAGGACCAAGGCATCTCTCTGCATCCATCTTTCTCCATCATAAATGAGGACCAAGGCATCACTCTGCATCCATCTTTCTCCATCATAAATGAGGACCAAGGCATCACTCTGCATCCATCTTTCTCCATCATAAATGAGGACCAAGGCATCTCTCTGCATCCATCTCTCTCCATCATAAATGAGGACCAAGGCATCTCTCTGCAACCATCATTCTCCATCATAAATGAGTACCAAGGCATCTCTCTGCATCCATCATTCTCCATCATAAATGAGGACCAAGGCATCACTCTGCATCCATCTTTCTCCATCATAAATGAGGACCAAGGCATCTCTCTGCATCCATCTTTCTCCATCATAAATGAGGACCAAGGCATCACTCTGCATCCATCATTCTCCATCATAAATGAGGACCAAGGCATCTCTCTGCATCCATCTTTCTCCATCATAAATGAGGACCAAGGCATCACTCTGCATCCATCATTCTCCATCATAAATGAGGACCAAGGCATCTCTCTGCATCCATCATTCTCCATCATAAATGAGGACCAAGGCATCTCTCTGCATCCATCATTCTCCATCATAAATGAGGACCAAGGCATCACTCTGCATCCATCTTTCTCCATCATAAATGAGGACCAAGGCATCTCTCTGCATCCATCATTCTCCATCATAAATGAGGACCAAGGCATCTCTCTGCATCCATCTTTCTCCATCATAAATGAGGACCAAGGCATCACTCTGCATCCATCTTTCTCCATCATAAATGAGGACCAAGGCATCTCTCTGCATCCATCTCTCTCCATCATAAATGAGGACCAAGGCATCTCTCTGCATCCATCTTTCTCCATCATAAATGAGGACCAAGGCATCTCTCTGCATCCATCATTCTCCATCATAAATGAGGACCAAGGCATCTCTCTGCATCCATCATTCTCCATCATAAATGAGGACCAAGGCATCTCTCTGCATCCATCATTCTCCATCATAAATGAGGACCAAGGCATCACTCTGCATCCATCTTTCTCCATCATAAATGAGGACCAAGGCATCTCTCTGCATCCATCATTCTCCATCATAAATGAGGACCAAGGCATCACTCTGCATCCATCTTTCTCCATCATAAATGAGGACCAAGGCATCACTCTGCATCCATCATTCTCCATCATAAATGAGGACCAAGGCATCTCTCTGCATCCATCATTCTCCATCATAAATGAGGACCAAGGCATCTCTCTGCATCCATCATTCTCCATCATAAATGAGGACCAAGGCATCACTCTGCATCCATCTTTCTCCATCATAAATGAGGACCAAGGCATCTCTCTGCATCCATCATTCTCCATCATAAATGAGGACCAAGGCATCACTCTGCATCCATCTTTCTCCATCATAAATGAGGACCAAGGCATCTCTCTGCATCCATCATTCTCCATCATAAATGAGGACCAAGGCATCTCTCTGCATCCATCTTTCTCCATCATAAATGAGGACCAAGGCATCACTCTGCATCCATCTTTCTCCATCATAAATGAGGACCAAGGCATCTCTCTGCATCCATCTCTCTCCATCATAAATGAGGACCAAGGCATCTCTCTGCATCCATCTTTCTCCATCATAAATGAGGACCAAGGCATCACTCTGCATCCATCTTTCTCCATCATAAATGAGGACCAAGGCATCTCTCTGCATCCATCATTCTCCATCATAAATGAGGACCAAGGCATCTCTCTGCATCCATCATTCTCCATCATAAATGAGGACCAAGGCATCACTCTGCATCCATCTTTCTCCATCATAAATGAGGACCAAGGCATCTCTCTGCATCCATCATTCTCCATCATAAATGAGGACCAAGGCATCTCTCTGCATCCATCTTTCTCCATCATAAATGAGGACCAAGGCATCACTCTGCATCCATCATTCTCCATCATAAATGAGGACCAAGGCATCTCTCTGCATCCATCATTCTCCATCATAAATGAGGACCAAGGCATCTCTCTGCATCCATCATTCTCCATCATAAATGAGGACCAAGGCATCACTCTGCATCCATCTTTCTCCATCATAAATGAGGACCAAGGCATCTCTCTGCATCCATCATTCTCCATCATAAATGAGGACCAAGGCATCTCTCTGCATCCATCTTTCTCCATCATAAATGAGGACCAAGGCATCACTCTGCATCCATCTTTCTCCATCATAAATGAGGACCAAGGCATCTCTCTGCATCCATCTCTCTCCATCATAAATGAGGACCAAGGCATCTCTCTGCATCCATCTTTCTCCATCATAAATGAGGACCAAGGCATCACTCTGCATCCATCTTTCTCCATCATAAATGAGGACCAAGGCATGTCTCTGCATCCATCATTCTCCATCATAAATGAGGACCAAGGCATCTCTCTGCATCCATCATTCTCCATCATAAATGAGGACCAAGGCATCACTGTGCATCCATCTTTCTCCATCATAAATGAGGACCAAGGCATCTCTCTGCATCCATCTTTCTCCATCATAAATGAGGACCAAGGCATCACTCTGCATCCATCATTCTCCATCATAAATGAGGACCAAGGCATCTCTCTGCATCCATCGTTCTCCATCATAAATGAGGACCAAGGCATCACTCTGCATCCATCTTTCTCCATCATAAATGAGGACCAAGGCATCACTCTGCATCCATCATTCTCCATCATAAATGAGGACCAAGGCATCACTCTGCATCCATCTTTCTCCATCATAAATGAGGACCAAGGCATCTCTCTGCATCCATCATTCTCGATCATAAATGAGGACCAAGGCATCACTCTGCATCCATCTTTCTCCATCATAAATGAGGACCAAGGCATCTCTCTGCATCCATCTTTCTCCATCATAAATGAGGACCAAGGCATCACTCTGCATCCATCTTTCTCCATCATAAATGAGGACCAAGGCATCACTCTGCATCCATCATTCTCCATCATAAATGAGGACCAAGGCATCTCTCTGCATCCATCATTCTCCATCATAAATGGGGACCAAGGCATCTCTCTGCATCCATCATTCTCCATCATAAATGAGGACCAAGGCATCTCTCTGCATCCATCATTCTCCATCATAAATGAGGACCAAGGCATCTCTCTGCATCCATCTTTCTCCATCATAAATGAGGACCAAGGCATCTCTCTGCATCCATCATTCTCCATCATAAATGAGGACCAAGGCATCTCTCTGCATCCATCTTTCTCCATCATAAATGAGGACCAAGGCATCTCTCTGCATCCATCTTTCTCCATCATAAATGAGGACCAAGGCATCTCTCTGCATCCATCTTTCTCCATCATAAATGAGGACCAAGGCATCACTCTGCATCCATCATTCTCCATCATAAATGAGGACCAAGGCATCACTCTGCATCCATCTTTCTCCATCATAAATGAGGACCAAGGCATCACTCTGCATCCATCATTCTCCATCATAAATGAGGACCAAGGCATCACTCTGCATCCATCATTCTCCATCATAAATGAGGACCAAGGCATCACTCTGCATCCATCTTTCTCCATCATAAATGAGGACCAAGGCATCTCTCTGCATCCATCATTCTCCATCATAAATGAGGACCAAGGCATCTCTCTGCATCCATCTTTCTCCATCATAAATGAGGACCAAGGCATCTCTCTGCATCCATCATTCTCCATCATACATGAGGACCAAGGCATCTCTCTGCATCCAGCATTCTCCATCATAAATGAGGACCAAGGCATCTCTCTGCATCCATCATTCTCCATCATAAATGAGGACCAAGGCATCACTCTGCATCCATCATTCTCCATCATAAATGAGGACCAAGGCATCACTCTGCATCCATCTTTCTCCATCATAAATGAGGACCAAGGCATCTCTCTGCATCCATCATTCTCCATCATAAATGAGGACCAAGGCATCTCTCTGCATCCATCTTTCTCCATCATAAATGAGGACCAAGGCATCTCTCTGCATCCATCATTCTCCATCATAAATGAGGACCAAGGCATCTCTCTGCATCCATCATTCTCCATCATAAATGAGGACCAAGGCATCTCTCTGCATCCATCATTCTCCATCATAAATGAGGACCAAGGCATCACTCTGCATCCATCTTTCTCCATCATAAATGAGGACCAAGGCATCTCTCTGCATCCATCATTCTCCATCATAAATGAGGACCAAGGCATCTCTCTGCATCCATCTTTCTCCATCATAAATGAGGACCAAGGCATCACTCTGCATTCATCTTTCTCCATCATAAATGAGGACCAAGGCATCTCTCTGCATCCATCTCTCTCCATCATAAATGAGGACCAAGGCATCTCTCTGCATCCATCTTTCTCCATCATAAATGAGGACCAAGGCATCACTCTGCATCCATCTTTCTCCATCATAAATGAGGACCAAGGCATCTCTCTGCATCCATCATTCTCCATCATAAATGAGGACCAAGGCATCTCTCTGCATCCATCATTCTCCATCATAAATGAGGACCAAGGCATCACTCTGCATCCATCTTTCTCCATCATAAATGAGGACCAAGGCATCTCTCTGCATCCATCATTCTCCATCATAAATGAGGACCAAGGCATCACTCTGCATCCATCTTTCTCCATCATAAATGAGGACCAAGGCATCTCTCTGCATCCATCTTTCTCCATCATAAATGAGGACCAAGGCATCACTCTGCATCCATCTTTCTCCATCATAAATGAGGACCAAGGCATCACTCTGCATCCATCATTCTCCATCATAAATGAGGACCAAGGCATCTCTCTGCATCCATCATTCTCCATCATAAATGAGGACCAAGGCATCTCTCTGCATCCATCATTCTCCATCATAAATGAGGACCAAGGCATCTCTCTGCATCCATCATTCTCCATCATAAATGAGGACCAAGGCATCTCTCTGCATCCATCTTTCTCCATCATAAATGAGGACCAAGGCATCTCTCTGCATCCATCATTCTCCATCATAAATGAGGACCAAGGCATCTCTCTGCATCCATCTTTCTCCATCATAAATGAGGACCAAGGCATCTCTCTGCATCCATCTTTCTCCATCATAAATGAGGACCAAGGCATCTCTCTGCATCCATCTTTCTCCATCATAAATGAGGACCAAGGCATCACTCTGCATCCATCATTCTCCATCATAAATGAGGACCAAGGCATCACTCTGCATCCATCTTTCTCCATCATAAATGAGGACCAAGGCATCACTCTGCATCCATCATTCTCCATCATAAATGAGGACCAAGGCATCTCTCTGCATCCATCTTTCTCCATCATAAATGAGGACCAAGGCATCTCTCTGCATCCATCTTTCTCCATCATAAATGAGGACCAAGGCATCTCTCTGCATCCATCTTTCTCCATCATAAATGAGGACCAAGGCATCTGTCTGCATCCATCTTTATCCATCTCTTTCTCTCTCTATATCAATCTTTATCCATCCATCCATCCATCCCAAAGACACAGTGTTTAACTTAGTAGACCAAACAAACATGCATGGTGTTAAATCTACTCCATATTGGTCATAATCCTAGACACCATATGAGCAAAAATATGTTTTTCCTCCTCTATAGCTTCTATTGTTCCTGCTGGTACAGGACAGTAGAAAGGGCTGTCTGGCTGGAATTACTGGTCATCATCGCCACCTAGAGTTCATCTCTGGATATACACCTGTTCTTTTTTTACTCAGGAAAAATACCAGTGCATGTTTTTCAACAGAATTGGCGGAATGAATACACCCCTGATCACACAAACACAGTTCACTTTCATAGCAGCCACGTTGTATAATTCCCTCTTGCATCTACGCGCTCTCCTCCTCTCACATTTTCCCTTCGCTTGTGGACTTCAATGCACAACACATCAGCTGTGTGAGACCAGGTGAAAAAATTAAAAAAACTTTCCAAGCCAAACCCTATCATAACCGCTACACACAGCCAACATCGTTGTCCTCATATTAGCTAAAGTAACATCATAGTCAACATAGCTAATAGAACTAACGTGTTAGTAAATCCGCTACAATCATGCAGTAACGTTACAGTGTACAGTCAGTAAGCAGTTTAGCACATTTAGTAAAACCAAAAGCTTACCTTTGACTTGGAAGAGTTCCAGTGTTGTGTTGGATAGTCATAGCTAGCTAGCTAACATAGCATCTCTCTGTCATAGCCAGCTAGGTAACATAGCATCCCTCTGTCATAGCCAGCTAGGTAACATAGCATCCCTCTGTTATAGCCAGCTAGCTAACATAGCATCCATCTGTTATAGCCAGCTAGCTAACATCGCATCCCTCTGTTATAGCCAGCTAGCTAACATAGCATCCCTTTGTTATAGCCAACTAGCAAACATAGCATCCATCTGTTATAGCCAGCTAGCTAACATAGCATCCCTCTGTTATAACCAGCTAGCTAACATAGCATCCCTCTGTTATAGCCAGCTAGCTAACATAGCATCCCTCTGTCATAGCCAGCTAGCTAACATAGCATCCCTCTGTTATAGCCAGCTAGCTAACATAGCATCCATCTGTTATAGCCAGCTAGCTAACATCGCATCCCTCTGTTATAGCCAGCTAGCTAACATAGCATCCCTTTGTTATAGCCAACTAGCAAACATAGCATCCCTCTGTTATAGCCAGCTAGCTAACATAGCATCCCTCTGTTATAGCCAGCTAGCTAACATAGCATCCCTCTGTTATAACCAGCTAGCTAACATAGCATCCCTCTGTTATAGCCCGCTAGCTAACATAGCATCCCTCTGTTATAGCCAGCTAGCTAACATAGCATCCCTCTGTTATAGCCAGCTAGCTAACATAGCATCCCTCTGTTATAGCCAGCTAGCTAACATAGCATCCCTCTGTTATAACCAGCTAGCTAACATAGCATCCCTCTGTTATAGCCAGCTAGCTAACATAGCATCCCTCTGTTATAGCCAGCTAGCTAACATAGCATCCCTCTGTTATAGCCAGCTAGCTAACATAGCATCCCTCTGTTATAGCCAGCTAGCTAACATAGCATCCCTCTGTTATAACCAGCTAGCAACATAGCATCCCTCTGTTATAGCCAGCTAGCTAACATAGCATCCCTCTGTTTGAGCCAGGTGTTTGAGTAGGCTAAACTAGCTAGCTGCATTTTCTAGCTAAGGAAGAGAAAGTAAAATGACAAAACATAGCTCTCTCTAGCTTCTCCATTTTTGAAGAAATTAATTTGTTCAAATCTGTTCAACTATTGTCTTTCTCTGTGAGTCAACTACTTGCCACATGTTATACACTGCAGTGCTAGCTAGCTGTAGCTTATGTTTTCAGTACTAGATTTATTCTCTGATCCTTTGATTGGGTGGACAACATGTCGGTTCATGCTGCAAGAGCTCTGATAGGTTGGAGGATGTCCCCCGGAAGTTGTCATAATTACTGTGGAAGGGGAAAAGAACCATGAGCCTCCTAAGTTTTGTATTGAAGTCAATGTATCCCGAGGAGGATGGAAGCTAGCTGTCCTCCGGCTACACCATGGTGCTACCCTACAGAGTGCTGTTGAGGCTACTTGTCACGTCCTGACCTTAGTTCCTTCTATGTCTCTATTTTGGTTTGGTCAGGGCGTGAGTTGAGGTGGGCATTCTATGTTTTGTATTTCTGTGTTTGGCCTGGTATGGTTCCCAATCAGAGGCAGCTGTCTATCGTTGTCTCCGATTGAGAACCATACTTAGGTAGCCTGTTCCCACCTGGGTTTTGTGGGTAGTTGCTTTCTGTTTTGTGTTTTGCACCTGACGGAGCTGTTTCGGTTGTTATTTTTGTTACTTTGTATTTCGTGTTCAGTTCTATTTAATAAATGACGAACACTTTGGTCCTCACCTTCTTCCTCAGACGAACATCGTTACACTACTGTAGACCTTCATTGCAAAACAATGTGTTTTAATCAATTATTTGGTGACCTGAATTTATTTAGTATAGTTTTATCTACAAAGATAACTGTTTAAATGTTTTACTATTTTTTATATTTTATGAAATTCACTGAGGATGGTCCTCCCTTTTCTCCTCTGAGGAGCCTCCACTGACACAACTTAGGAGTAGTCAGCAGTTCACACACCAAGTAGACCACTGGGAAGACAGGCAGCACTTAAAGTAGATGGTCCTAGCTAGCAAAGAGACAGTTCTAGACCACAACAAATAAAGACAATACTAGACCACAACAGGTAAAGACAGTACTAAACTACAACAGATAGAGACAAAAAGACAGTCCTAGACCACAACAGATAGAGACAGTACTAGACCACAACAGATAAAGACAGTACTAGACCACAACAGATAGAGACAGTACTAGACCACAACAGATAAAGACAGTACTAGACAACAACAGGTAAAGACAGTACTAGACCACAACAGATAAAGACAGTACTAGACCACAACAGGTAAAGACAGTACTAGACCACAACAGATAGACAGTACTAGACCACAACAGATAAAGACAGTACTAGACCACAACAGATAAAGACAGAGAGACAGTACTATACCACAACAGATAGACAGTACTAGACCACAACAGGTAAAGACAGTACTAGACCACAACAGATAGACAGTACTAGACCACAACAGATAGAGACAAAAAGACAGTACTAGACCACAACAGATAGAGACAGTACTAGACCACAACAGATAAAGACAGTACTAGACCACAACAGATAGAGACAGTACTAGACCACAACAGATAAAGACAGTACTAGACCACAACAGGTTAAGACAGTACTAGACCACAACAGATAAAGACAGTACTAGACCACAACAGGTAAAGACAGTACTAGACCACAACAGATAGACAGTACTAGACCACAACAGATAAAGACAGTACTAGACCACAACAGATAAAGACAGAGAGACAGTACTATACCACAACAGATAGACAGTACTAGACCACAACAGGTAAAGACAGTACTAGACCACAACAGATAAAGACAGTACTAGACCACAACAGATAAAGACAGTACTAGACCACAACAGATAGACAGTACTAGACCACAACAGATAGACAGTACTAGACCACAACAGATAAAGACAGTACTAGACCACAACAAATCAAATCAAATCAAATCAAATCAAATTTTATTTGTCACATACACATGGTTAGCAGATGTTAATGCGAGTGTAGCGAAATGCTTGTGCTTCTAGTTCCGACAATGCAGTAATAACAAGTAATCTAACTAACAATTCCAAACTACTGTCTTGTACACAGTGTAAGGGGATAAAGAATATGTACATAAGGATATATGAATGAGTGATGGTACAGAGCAGCATAGGCAAGATACAGTAGATGGTATCGGGTACAGTATGTACAAATGAGATGAGTATGTAAACAAAGTGGCATAGTATAGTATAAAGTGGCTAGTGATACATGTATTACATAAGGATACCGTCGATGATATAGAGTACAGTATATACGTATGCGTATGAGATGAATAATGTAGGGTAAGTAACATTTATATAAGGTAGCATTGTTTAAAGTGGCTAGTGATATATTTACATCATTTCCCATCAATTCCCATTATTAAAGTGGCTGGAGTTGAGTCAGTGTCAGTGTGTTGGCAGCAGCCACTCAGTGTTAGTGGTGGCTGTTTAACAGTCTGATGGCCTTGAGATAGAAGCTGTTTTTCAGTCTCTCGGTCCCAGCTTTGATGCACCTGTACTGACCTCGCCTTCTGGATGATAGCGGGGTGAACAGGCAGTGGCTCGGGTGGTTGATGTCCTTGATGATCTTTATGGCCTTCCTGTGACATCGGGTGGTGTAGGTGTCCTGGAGGGCAGGTAGTTTGCCCCCGGTGATGCGTTGTGCAGACCTCACTACCCTCTGGAGAGCCTTACGGTTGAGGGCGGTGCAGTTGCCATACCAGGCGGTGATACAGCCCGCCAGGATGCTCTCGATTGTGCATCTGTAGAAGTTTGTGAGTGCTTTTGGTGACAAGCCGAATTTCTTCAGCCTCCTGAGGTTGAAGAGGCGCTGCTGCGCCTTCTTCACGATGCTGTCTGTGTGAGTGGACCAATTCAGTTTGTCTGTGATGTGTATGCCGAGGAACTTAAAACTTGCTACCCTCTCCACTACTGTTCCATCGATGTGGATAGGGGGGTGTTCCCTCTGCTGTTTCCTGAAGTCCACAATCATCTCCTTAGTTTTGTTGACGTTGAGTGTGAGGTTGTTTTCCTGACACCACACTCCGAGGGCCCTCACCTCCTCCCTGTAGGCCGTCTCATTGTTGTTGGTAATCAAGCCTACCACTGTTGTGTCGTCCGCAAACTTGATGATTGAGTTGGAGGCGTGCGTGGCCACGCAGTCGTGGGTGAACAGGGAGTACAGGAGAGGGCTCAGAACGCAACCTTGTGGGGCCCCAGTGTTGAGGATCAGCGGGGAGGAGATGTTGTTGCCTAGATAGACAGTACTAGACCACAACAGATAAAGACAGTACTAGACCACAACAGATAGACAGTACTAGACCACAACAGATAAAGACAGTACTAGACCACAACAGATAGACAGTACTAGACCACAACAGATAAAGACAGTACTAGACCACAACAGATAGAGACAGTACTAGACCACAACAGATAAAGACAGTACTAGACCACAACAGGTAAAGACAGTACTAGACCACAACAGATAAAGACAGTACTAGACCACAACAGGTAAAGACAGTACTAGACCACAACAGATAGACAGTACTAGACCACAACAGATAAAGACAGAGAGACAGTACTATACCACAACAGATAGACAGTACTAGACCACAACAGGTAAAGACAGTACTAGACCACAACAGATAAAGACAGTACTAGACCACAACAGATAAAGACAGTACTAGACCACAACAGATAGACAGTACTAGACCACAACAGATAGACAGTACTAGACCACAACAGATAAAGACAGTACTAGACCACAACAGATAGACAGTACTAGACCACAACAGATAAAGACAGTACTAGACCACAACAGATAGACAGTACTAGACCACAACAGATAAAGACAGTACTAGACCACAACAGATAGACAGTACTAGACCACAACAGGTAAAGACAGTACTAGACCACAACAGATAAAGACAGTACTAGACCACAACAGATAAAGACAGTACTAGACCACAACAGATAAAGACAGTACTAGACCACAACAGATAAAGACAGTACTAGACCACAACAGATAAAGACAGTACTAGACCACAACAGATAAAGACAGTACTAGACCACAACAGATAAAGACAGTACTAGACCACAACAGATAAAGACAGTACTAGACCACAACAGATAGACAGTACTAGACCACAACAGATAGACAGTACTAGACCACAACAGATAGAGACAGTACTAGACCACAACAGATAGACAGTACTAGACCACAACAGATAGAGACAGTACTAGACCACAACAGATAGAGGCAGTACTAGACCACAACAGATAAAGACAGTACTAGACCACAACAGATAGACAGTACTAGACCACAACAGATAGACAGTACTAGACCACAACAGATAAAGACAGTACTAGACCACAACAGATAAAGACAGCACTAGACCACAACAGATAGACAGTACTAGACCACAACAGATAGAGACAGTAGTAGACCACAACAGATAGACAGTACTAGACCACAACAGATAGAGACAGTACTAGACCACAACAGATAGAGGCAGTACTAGACCACAACAGATAAAGACAGTACTAGACCACAACAGATAAAGACAGTACTAGACCACAACAGATAAAGACAGTACTAGACCACAACAGGTAAAGACAGTACTAGACCACAACAGATAAAGACAGTACTAGACCACAACAGATAAAGACAGTACTAGACCACAACAGATAGACAGTACTAGACCACAACAGATAGAGACAGTACTAGACCACAACAGATAAAGACAGTACTAGACCACAACAGATACAGTACTAGACCACAACAGATAGACAGTACTAGACCACAACAGATAGAGACAGTACTAGACCACAACAGATAGAGACAGTACTAGACCACAACAGATAAAGACAGTACTAGACCACAACAGATAAAGACAGTACTAGACCACAACAGGTAAAGACAGTACTAGACCACAACAGATAAAGACAGTACTAGACCACAACAGATAAAGACAGTACTAGACCACAACAGGTAAAGACAGTACTAGACCACAACAGATAGACAGTACTAGACCACAACAGATAGAGACAAAAAGTTATACTTATAACTCCTGGAGATATCAGAAATCCTCCAGATATAGAATGAAGCACCACACACACACACACACACACACACACACACACACACACACACACACACACACACACACACACACACACACACACACACACACACACACACACATCATACTCTGCCTAGTCACTTTACCCTTCCCCACATGTACATACTGTATTACCTCAGTTACTTCATCTCCCTGCACATTGAATCGGTCCTGGTACTTCCTGTTTATAGCCTCGTTATTGTTTCTATTGTGTTACTGTTTCCTTTTCTTATTTAGCAAATATTTGTCTGACCTTTCAACTCTGCACCATGGGGAATGAGCTCGTGAGTAAGCATTTCACTGTTGTATTCGAGGCATGTGACCAATAACACTTGATTTGGAAAGCAGACTGAACAAGGTTTTCCTCTAGGATTTTGTCTGTGCTGAGCTCTATTTACATTTTATTTTTATCAAAATAAAAAAAAATCCCAAGTCCTTGCTGATGACAAGCATACCCATAACATGATGCAGCCACCACCATGCTTGAAAATATGGAGAGTGGTACTCTGTGATGTGTTGGATTTTTTAGTGCCTTATTGCAAACAGGATGCATGTTTTGGAATATTTATTTATCTGTATAGGCTTCCTTCTTTTCACATTTAGGTTAGAATGGTGGAGTAACTACAATGTTGTTGAGCCATCCTCAGTTTCCTCCTGTAACAGCCATTAAACTCTGTAACTGTTTTTAAAGTCATCATTGGCCTCAGGGTTAAATCCCTGAGCAGTTTCCTTTCTCTCCGGCAACTGAGTTAGAAAGGACGCCTGTATCTTTGTAGTGACTGGGTGTATTCGAAGTGTAATTAATACAATCACCATGTTTAAAGGGATATTCAATGTCTGTTTTTGTTTTGTTTACCCATCTATCAACAGGTGACCTTCTTTGCGAAGCATTGGAAAACCTCCCTGGTCTTTGTGGTTGAATCTGTGTTTAAATTCACTTCTTGACTGAGGGACCTTACAGATAATTGTATGTGTGGGGTACAGAGATGAGGTAGTCAGTCAAAAATCATGTTCAACAATATTGTTGCACAGAGTGAGTTAAGCACATTTTTCCTCCTGAACTTATTTAGCTTGTTATAACAAAGTGGTTGAATACTTATTGACTCAAGATCTTTCAGCTTTTCGTTTTTTATTTGTAAACATTTCTAAAAACATAATTCTACTTTGATATTATGGGGCATAATGTAACACATTTTATATTCAGACTAACAACATTTTAAATACTTTCTGAAGGCACTGTTTATCTGTCGTATGATTGCATGGGCCGCTGGAAGATGTTTTGAGTTCGTAGGGTGTTGCTGCAGGGGATAAAAAAAAATCCCTTTATTATAAAGCATTGCATACATCTATAAATCGCATTTGCGTAGTGGCACACCGTTGAGCAGACGCGTTTTTAGAATTTCCTTTTTATAAACGCATTTCATGCAATTCTACGTCATTTACACGATAAAAGACATTGGCAGAATATTTAATACGACACATTGAAGAAGGCTGTAGAGGTGAAACGTCTGTGTACGCTATCCCTGATGCAGTAAAAAAAATAAAAAACTACGCAATAATGAAGTAAGCTTTATGAGACACATTTTTGAGTGTGAACCCATTACACCTCTTATGTCTGAATTCGCACGTTTTACACACCAGCCAAGCTTCTGAGAGAGCGCGACGGTTCTCTTTTTGACTCGAGTTTTAAGCGCCCTCTAGTGGCGCAGGAGACGTGTTAAAGTTTCCGCCCAACAGAAACAATGCCTCTGGGTGAGTGGATTCTGGTTTGTTTAACGGCCTCGTACAGTTTGTTGAGTGCCAGAGTGGTGTTGGCATGTAGGTTTCCCATGTCAATAAAGCCCTTTGAATTAAATTGTGGAGGGATGGAGACATGATAATGTCTGGATGAGAGCTATATGTAGATAAAAGGATCGACAGCTTAACATGAGGTCAATTTACCATTTCCTTCTCTTGATGCAGCACACCAGTTTTTTTATAAAAAAATAAAAAAAACATATCGCCCAGTGTCAGTCATCCAGTGTTTATACACATAATTGGCGATGACCTGACAAAAGTGATCCGCTCGATTGCGCCCAGTCTCTGTCAGTTCTGATTTGTGCAGGTTATTTTTCTACCTTGATTCGCTGCTGCCTTGCACTGGTGGTGCTTGGGTCCCTGGTACGTCACGAGACATTCTGAACATCCGGGGGCTCAGCCCCAAAGATCCATGCGCAAATAAAACGCTAGCAATTAACATTTTGCAGTAACATAAACTCTATGTTGCATATCTCACTGATTTCTTCCATGAGCTGTGCTCTCCTGACGGCCAAATAATGAACACTTCTTAATATTAATTCAATGGATTGTAGTCTGTAAACCCATGGAATATCGTGTCAATAATGTTTTTGTATATATTATCAAGTACAACTTACAAGTGCATAACTATCATAATTTTCCATTAAGAACAATTTGTTGGAAAAAGTATTTATAATTTTGTTGCAATGTTTAAATAAACCATGTCCAATATTTGATTGGCAATAAAAAAAACAGTCTCATGTTGATGTTGGCCACATTACTGCAGATGAGGTTGGTGTAGATGGTTGTGTTTTATTGAAAATAAATACATTTGCACAATGACCACTTGTTGTTTCAAATACATTGTTACAGTTGTTGGTTAACTAACTAGCGAATGTTTGGCATATTTACATTGACATGAAATCAGTCAAAACAAGACATGGTATCAACAACATAATGAAACATGCTGAAATGAAACAGCTTATGATTCCCACACATGGCAGTGTCATTCTTGCTAGATATCTGGCCATTCAGAATTACAACAGGTTGATTTGACACGGAACCCAAACCGGCTGCGCGCGTGCGCTATCGTGCATACATTTATTTTGTCCCCCTACCACAAACACGATCACGACACGCAGGTTATAATATCAAAACAAACTCTGAACCAATGACATTAATTTGGGAACAGGTCGAAAAGCATTAAACATGTATGGCAATTTAGCTAGTTAGCTTGCACTTGCTAGCTAATTTGTCCTATTTCGCTAGCTTGCTGTTGCTAGCTAATTTGTCATATTTAGCTAGCTTGCTGTTGCTAGCTAATTTGTCCTGGGATATAAACATTGAGTTGTTATTTTACCTGAAATGCACAAGGTCCTCTACTCGGACCAATTAATCCACACATAAAGCGGCCAACCAAATCGTTTCTAGTCATCTCTCCTCCTTCCAGGCTTTTTTCATCTTTGTACTTATATGGTGATTGGCGTCTACACTTTTCATTGTATTACCACGACGACTGGCAAAACAGTTTGTCTATCAATCACCCAGGTGTGTATAACCAATGAGGAGATGGCACGTGGGTACCTGCTTCTATAAACCAATGAGGAGATGAGAGAGGCGGGACTTGCAGTGCGATCTGCGTCAGAAATAGAACTGACTTCTATTTTAGCCCTTGGCAACGCAGACGCTCGTTGGCGCGTGCGAGCAATGTGGGTGCAATAATTGAATAACATAGATTTCTAAATTTATCTTACGACGCTCGTGCACGCGACGTGTCCGGTCTGGTCAGCATGTTACGCCCCATGAAAGCGCGCACGTCGTTTTCGTAATGTTGTTAGCAGCCAACCCATCTATGTAGATAGATGCTAAATAATTGTATTGTAAACACACACACACACAAAATCTATTCACTTACTCCTTCAAATACAACAACCGTCTGTGTTTGCTGAGCTGCATCTTCAATATGTCCATCTTCTATAAATTTGAAACAATATTAACAGCTATCCAGCTTAGTTTTTTTTAACAGGTAACGTAACGTTAGCTAGCTAATTGAGCTGACGTTACCAAAAGTCGTTAACGTCATACTAGCCATGCTATCTTTATTAGTAATTTAAAAATATATATTTTGATAGTACTTGATTAGACAGTAATTGTTTAGTTAGTAATACTTTGTCAGGTGGTTAACAGGGCTCCAGCAGTTGGATTCAGTGTCCAGATAGCTAACGCAAACTCACCTCATTCCGTACAAATGTGCGCAACCACGACATTCAAACGAGGCTGCAAAGAAAACTAATGGAACTGTAGTGACTGTGTTGACTTCAAAATCAGGGGTGTGAACTACGTTTCTATTCAAGCGTTGATCGACATGGTAATTAATAGCTCTATAGAATTCACGTTCTGACCTTAGTTCTTTTGTTATGTCTTTGTTTTAGTATGGTCAGGGTGTGAGTTGGGTGGGTTAGAGCAGTAGCCTAGTGGCACGTTCTGACCTTAGTTCTTTTATTATGTCTTTGTTTTAGTATGGTCAGGGCGTGAGTCGGGTGGGTTAGAGCAGTAGCCTAGTGTCACGTTCTGACCTTAGTTATTTTGTTATGTCTTTGTTTTAGTATGGTCAGGGCGTGAGCTGGGTGGGTTAGAGCAGTAGCCTAGTGGCACGTTCTGACCCTAGTTCTTTTGTTATGTCTTTGTTTTAGTATGGTCAGGGCGTGAGTTGGGTGGGTTAGAGCAGAATTGAGAATCATACTCAGGCAGCCTTTTCCCACCTGTGTGTTGTGGGTGATTATTTTCTGTTCTGTGTTTTATTTCACCGTTCAGGACTGTCGTTTTATTGTTTTTGTTTCAGTGTTCACTATTCTTATTAAAACAATATGGACACTTACCACCCTGCGCATTGGTCCTCACCTCATTCCAACGAGGAGCGTTACAATAGTATTGGAGAAAAGTTGGAAAAAAACGGACCCTCTGTTACATCATGACGTGTCATGTTGTAAATTACAGCACGTATAAAGCAACTATTTCTGTCTTACAATCTCTCTCCACCAGGTGTAGCCCTTCTCTCATCGTTTACAAACAAGACAGAGACAGGGACGGGGGTAAGGGGAGGATACCTAGTCATTTTTTGCGTCATCACTGCATGCTATCATGACTCTCAAAAGCCGCTGTTATCTTTTGAAGATCACTTTAGCACCGCCCTAAAAACCCTGATTCAAATTCGACACAAATCTTCAAATAGGTATGTAATGAAACATTATATAAACTCTTTCTAGTGTTTTATTTACATTTTAGAGGCGATAAGGTTGATAATTTGGACAGATCGATTGAAAAAAAGCAGTTTTCCCACACAACAACACATTAGTTTCGCTTCCCCACAGGGCTCATTGCCTTGTTGAATAATGCAGAAACGGGCAGCGTGGAGGTCATGTCATTGATTGTGTTGGAAAGGGGAGAAATTGTGCTTTACAATGGTATTGATATTACAGTTGATCTGGAATGTTTTACGTTTTGGGGAGCTAAAATAAGGTCAACTGTAAGCAAAAGTGAGTGAGTTTACGTTAATGAATAACTGTACTGTCAAAACCCTGCTCGTAAAATGTTCTATGTTTATAATTAATGAAGCAGCACTATTAGCTAGACTAGGTAGTCCATTAGTTAGTTAGTTAGCATAACGTCATCTGTCAGGGCAGCTTTTGAGTCAACATCATATTGAAATGTAAATGACTCGAATCCGGTTAAATATGAAGTCAATAACTCTGTGAATAACATCATCATAATCTAACAAAAAATATGCTATAGTAATAGCAAGCTAACAAAGTGTACCTCAGGTTGTCCTTGTCATCTCTGAGCTCTCTCCCTCGCCATCTACCACAGAAATATATATTTATTTCTGACGAATAGAAAGAAAGACTTTTGGAAACCACTTTGGCCTCCTAAAGTGCCTCCGTACACAGAAATGCTGGTTTATTAATTAAGGCAACACTAAAAAAGAAGAACAAAAGACAGGGCTCATGTTTAGAGTATTCATCGCAGTGTGTAATACAGTGTAACCTAGCTGGTTTTACACCATCCCCGGAAAGGAAAAACGACTCCCGGTTGAGACAAAAATCATTGGGGAAAGACCCTGTCCGGTGACGTCCATTCTAGGGACTATACAGCCTGGCTAACCCGACTACACATAGAGGATATTCTGGATCTGGTGTCAACCAGACTACTACTATTAGCATCCTACAGGAAGGAGATAAGTTACTTTAATTCTGACAGTTGTTATATAAATATTCATACACATAGCTCATATAAACAAAGACATTCCATCGTAAGAACACATACACCCAGCCATAAGACTGACCCCCTCTTCCTTATATAAACACACATCTCATCTCCCTCTAACTGGCCGGTCCCAAGAGCAAAGAACTTTTGCTGTGCACCAATGGGGCCCGCTCTGGCTAGAGCAAGGCCCGCCTCCAACCCTCCGACCAGTCAAGAAGACCGAAACGACAAGACTCCACCTACTTTATTCTATGTATAAAAATGTATGTAACCATTGTATAGGCCTCTTTTTCACCTGGCTCCTTGCCGAGTTATGTGAACTAGGTCCGTGCACGTAAAACTGCGGGACAAGATATCCCTGACTCATTAAAACTGTCTTTCGTTACAACTGAAATCCACTCTGTCCAGCGTCCGTGATTTGGTCTCAACTCTCCAGTATTTGAACACTAACAGAATTGGTAGCAGAGTTTGGTTGTTCTCGAATTCGATCTATTATAAGTTAGTGTGAGAGGACGAGACTGATCACGGCTAAAAAATCAGACGGAAGAGTGACTTCCCCAGCCATTCATCTTGCCTCAGGAAATCTGATCGGAGCGCTCTATATAAAGGTGAGCAGAGCCCGTTATATCGAAATCTGCATATTGTATTATAGCCTAAACCAAATTTTGATCAGAAAGTACTGGGCGTGAGTATGAATCGGTGCCCAAATTTTTTACATAAGAACCTAAGACATTGATCGGGGAGATCTTGTTTTGCTCGTTTTTATTTTTTATTTGTATTTTTATTTTTTATCAATTGGCCTATTATTAGAAGTGTAGTATGCACGTAAAAGTTCCTATTGAATAAGTTCTAAACTGTTTAATTGGTTGTGTTTAGAGATTTAGTTAATTAATAGATCGACTGAATCTGCATGTAAAAGTTCCTATTAAATAAGTGCTTACTGTTTAATTGGTTTTGTGTAGAAGTGTAGTATGCACGTAAAAGTTCCTATTGAATAAGTTCTAAACTGTTTAATTGGTTGTGTTTAGAGATTTAGTTAATTAATAGATCGACTGAATCTGCATGTAAAAGTTCCTATTAAATAAGTGCTTACTGTTTAATTGGTTTTGTGTAGAAGTGTAGTATGCACGTAAAAGTTCCTATTGAATAAGTTCTAAACTGTTTAATTGGTTGTGTTTAGAGATTTAGTTAATTAATAGATCGACTGAATCTGCATGTAAAAGATCCTATTGAATGAGTTGTAAACTGTTTAATTGGTTATGTTAGAGGTGTAGTCGAATAGATATAGGATATGTAAGTTTGGCCTTCCACTAGACAGAGATCGGGAATGATGTGGCTATTGCACATCAAACAATAAACATAAGATGAACCAGAGTTGACATTCCATGATTTGGAGATGGGGGAAATTAAATTGAAAGAAACGTTTGTCGCGGAGTAGGTTGGGATACGTAACTGGGCTATTATGCACACGTGCTGGTAGACAAAGCCACCTTAGTATCGAATGGAATACTGATTTTCGTTTTTTTCATTCCTGTTGATATTGCCTAAAGTTTAAAATTATTCTGACAATTGCTATAGAATCGCTGGAATTTACTGATATAAGTTCATAAAGGAACTTACTGAATTGTTTCTAGAAAGTATTTAAATAAGCCGCCGAGCTTAGTACAGACTTTGTTTGACAGACGCTAAAAGCTACACACTGATTTTTGGGTTTTTCTATTCTATCCATATTTCCTAAAGATATGTAATTATTCTGACAATTGCTATAGAATCGCTCGAATTTACTGATATAAGTTCATAAAGGAATTTACTGAATTGTTTACAGAAAGTATTTAAATAATTCACTGAACAACTCTTGGTTGTCTAGACATTCTATCTATATTTCCTAAAGAGCTAGAATTACTCTGAAAATTGTTATAGAACCGCATATATTCACTGATATATTGTTCCAAAAGGAAATCGCATAATCATTTATAGAAAATACCTAAACGAATCGCTGAACAAATTCAAATAAAATACCGGTGAAATACACACATACTGATAACCCCCTTTGTCTCGACCAGGGACAGGCTACGCATACAACGATAGAAATAAACACCACATAGTAAGGATTGAATATACCTAAATAACGCAGTATACACATTATCAGACGAACTAGATAAAATGTCTGCAGCTACCACGCCCAAACTAAAATTCAATGAATATTTAGATCAGAGTATGATTGATAGAGCGGGAGGTAAAAAACAGTATGGGAAAGTGGAGAAAGTGTGGAAAGGATTACGGATAAGATGGACACAAGCAGGTTATTTTAGCGGAGGACCACCTACAGGGGGGAAACTCCAAGATATGCAGACAGAATTAGAGGACGCAGTAGAGCATGCAAAAGCGAGTGAGGCGGAGAGAAACAACATACACAGGTTCAAAAAAGTAGGTACAAGAGAGAGAGAGAGAGCAGAGGGGGAGCTCAAGATAGGTACATGGGCCATACAGGAGAGTAGGAGGGTGCTGCCCAAAAAACACACCAGACATGATGGGCGTGGCTATTGTGGCGTCGGGGGATGTTAAAGCTCTGCCTGAGAACTTGCCCACGGCTCCCCCTGTGGCCGTTTCTCCCTCACTATATCCACAATTGACAATGGAGGCAGTTCAGCCCCAGCCATACTCAAAGGGACAAAATCACCGGAGCCCGTCACACAACCCATTCCTACCCAGGGCACCTCCCACAATACAGGCTCCAGTTCTGAGAATAGACCAAGGGGAGTTAAAAGGGGAAATTACCCTGGGGATAACGGCTGGCCATATGGTATGTGAACAGTTCGAAACTGGGATTCCAGGAGCAGGAGACCTCCCCCAGGAACGGAGGCCGCAATGCTCCTCTGTGAACTCTCTCACCTCTGAAACCAGAGGACACTTACAAACAAGATTAGATTCAAACCACTTCTATCAGACGGATAGGGAGGACTGTCATCAGAACATGGATATCGAAAACGAAGAAGAAATTGACATGGTGCTCACCCCAGCTCCGATGGGAGCTCCAAACGTGACTAAGATGCAGGAGCTGCTGAAATCATCAATAGCTCGAGCTAAGGAACTCAGGGAGCTAATAGCTAACCAAGATAACAACAGAGAGGGAGCCTACCGTGTGGAAGGCATAATGAGAGGAACAGTAACCAAAGTTACCGAATCAATGGGGTCCGAAACACTCCGTCGGTCCTCCAGAATTGCTGATAGAAGAGAGCGAGAGCAGGAGATGGCAGGACAGTACCCCCTGCGACCGACACCAGGTGATGCACACACTGTGGAGTACCAGCCCTGGAAAATGACTGATTTAACAACACTGATGGGACAGATGCCTAGCCTACATGGAGGAGCTTCAGCGTGGCTACTTCAACTGCAGACACTTACGTCAGGCCTGCAACTCTGCCTAGGAGACATGAAAGCACTTCTAGCAAGAGCCACCGACCACGGAACCATGGAGGCCCTCATGACAGCAGCTGACCTTGGATGGCGGGCCCCAACACTGCCCATAGACCACTTCCGTACCAGATTATGGGAAGTTCTACGGAGAGCATACCCTACAGAAAGAAACCATGCCACCTTATCCTCCTTTACAATCAACCCAGGTGAGCAACCTGCAGCATACCTGGACAGGGCTAAGACCACATGGAGATCGGTCCACGAAGAACCATTCGATCACACTGATACCACACTCAGCATGTGGAAGGAAATGGTGGTCAACGGGTGTCCCGGAGATGTTAAAACCAAACTCAGAGGAACGGTAGGGTTGTTTGCACTTCCTCTGACCCAATTCAACACTCATGTGCACCACCATGTGACCCAGCACAACAAGGAAAGAGGGGGTGCTGAGAGCCAGGTGCAGTCCCTCCAGGTACAACTCCTGAAACTCCAATTGAAGGAAGCACAACAAGGAGAAAAACCTAAGAAACAGATGGTGGCGGAAGAAACGAAGGAGACGGGCACCAAAACAGACATCTCTCAAATAGTGGCCCAGACTATCTCCCAGATGATTCAACAGCAGGCCGGTCCTCAACCAGCCAACCCGGGGCCTTGGTATCCCCCGCAACCACAATTTGCATACCAGCCGCAATGGATACCAGGCCATCCAAAAAAGAGGGGTTTGTTTCAACTGTAGAACTCCAGGGCACTACTCACGAGAGTGTCCATACCCACTCACACCACAACAACGCCAGTGGAACTCTACGAGAGGTCCATATGGGAAGGAAAGGGGTGGAAATAGACCTCAACAGTACGAACATCAGCAACCAGGACCCACACCCATGCATCAGCAACCCGCATACAACCAACCGCAGTTCCAGGGAATGACTGGGAGCACCATCCCCTGGTCATAGAAATGCCAACCACCCACGGCAGAAGAAGGAAACAGCAACTCCCAGACGGTTCACATGTCACCCTTCAATCAGCCATCAACCCTCAACCAGCATCGGCCAAATTAGCTGAAATCATCGGATTGACGCAGGTCCTCATCAGAGGAAAAGGAGAGACTGAATATCTATACAGACTCAGCCCATGCCCATGAAGCAGGCCACACTGATGGACCCAGAACTTTTATGAGAAACACATGGCCCCACACACGAAGGCAAACTAAAGACCCTCCAAAAAGGCCTCGCACATCTGGTGGCACCCTCACATAAAAAATATGACTGACTTATTTTATGACGATGATTTATTTTGTGACGAATGCAATGGTTGTGACAGACACAACCCAAAGAAACCATATCAAACACCAATGGGCTCATACGTAATTCCTAATGCATGTTTTCAGGATATTAGGATAGACTACACCGACATGGGCCCCGAAAATTTATCTAAAGGCAAACTCTATCTCCTAGTCATAGTAGATAGGTTCTCCAAATGGGTAGAGGCAATACTAACAAAAGGGGAGGATGCTAGGTCAGTCTTTTAAGTGGCTACAAACCAAACTAATACCCAGGTATGGCATCCCAAGACAAATCAAATTTGACAAATGGCTCACATTTAACAAACACCTGAGACAGGTGGAAGAAAGATTTGGCATAACCCACAGATTTGGATCTGTGTACAGGCCCCAATCCCAAAATCTGGTGGAACGTCAAACCAAAAGCTAAGATAGCTTTGGGATAATGACTGGTAGAGTCATGCATGGTCCACCAAGGGAGGGAGGTCATATGCCCGCCCTTGATGTACAACAAATTGTAATGTCTAATTATGTGAAAAAACTGACGGTTCTCTCTGCAGCACTCTCTACCCAGGTTCACAAGGTCCAGGAGGGGGAGCTGCCGGGGGACACGCCACTACTGAAGGTAAAGGTTGGTGACGGGGTGAGGGTTACAGTCCACAAGAGAAAGTGGCTGGAACCCAGGTGGACTGGACCGTACGAAGTGAAGGAGGTTACTTCACACTCAGTCCAGGTCAAAGGTAAATCAGGCACACCTTGACACCGCCTTACACATTGCACCCCAGCCCCAATTCCTTCTAGAACACTGACTGAAGTCAGAGCTGATTTGAGCGGCCTAAATTCGATTCCAAATGAAGACACTCCTTCCTCAGGTGATGCGGCATCAAACTCCGCCTCCCCTGAGAAGGGAACCTCGCCCAGTTAGAGGGAAATTTCTCCCTCTCTGGGTGAGGCTGGGGATATCTGGTCCCTTATTTGTGATATTCCTACTGATATTTGGAGTAACCCTAGGACTTTCACATGGTTAATTGAACAACTATTTCACCCTGCCACATCACATACACCAACCCCTACACATGTCCCTAACTCCTTTCCTGATATCACTCCCTCCAATCACTCCCGTCCCAAACGTAGCACTACACCTACAGACCCACCATGCAAATCAGACAAGGTTAGGAGCACCACCTTATGTATACCCACGATTGCAACCGCCACCTTTCTGCTATAGTTTTCACGTCTAATAGACGTGAAGAGGGGGATTTGTTATATAAATATTCATACACATAGCTCATATAAACAAAGACATTCCATCGTAAGAACACATACACCCAGCCATAAGACTGACCCCCTCTTCCTTATATAAACACACATCTCATCTCCCTCTAACTGGCCGGTCCCAAGAGCAAAGAACTTTTGCTGTGCACCAATGGGGCCCGCTCTGGCTAGAGCAAGGCCCGCCTCCAACCCTCCGACCAGTCAAGAAGACCGAAACGACAAGACTCCACCTACTTTATTCTATGTATAAAAATGTATGTAACCATTGTATAGGCCTCTTTTTCACCTGGCTCCTTGCCGAGTTATGTGAACTAGGTCCGTGCACGTAAAACTGCGGGACAAGATATCCCTGACTCATTAAAACTGTCTTTCGTTACAACTGAAATCCACTCTGTCCAGCGTCCGTGATTTGGTCTCAACTCTCCAGTATTTGAACACTAACACAGTTTTCCTTCTTTTCCGGCCGTTTTGGGCGATTCTTTTATTTTAAAGGGACTACGTTGAAAAAAAAGAGAAAACGGTTTTGTTTCGGGAACATCAACGCACCGTAACTGTGTTGTTAACTGCTGTAATTTGATATAAACTACATAGATTGTTATTTCACTTTATTTCTGAATGTCTGTATGGAGTCAAAGTCATAACTTGGCGCAGGTGTAGTTGAAGGCTATGTGGTGTGGTCGTGTAACATTCCAAACACCGTTTCCCGAAAAGTCTGCCTTTCCTGTCGGAAGCCTGGAGAGTTGAGAGAGAGAGAGAGAGAGAGAGCGAGAGAGAGGGGCGAGCCCCCGAACATGATCTCACGGAGCGGGAATGCGAGGAGCCATGAGCTGGTCGGGTTCCCACGGCGGGCTGAGCTGCTCTGGAGCCGGGATTAACCTGGTCTACCTCTCGCTGCTGCTCTGGAGCTCCTGCTCTGGCATGGACGGACTGGCTGATTTCTCAAGTTAGTGTGATGATGATGATGAAGATAGGTGTGGTGACAATGATGATAGGTGTGGTGATGGTGTAATAATGATAGGTGTGGTGATGGTAATGATGATAGGTGTGGTGATGGTAATAAAGATAGGTGTGGTGATGGTGTAACGGTAATAGGTGTGGTGATGGTGTAATGATGATAGGTGTGGTGATTGTGTAATAATGATAGGTGTGGTGATGGTGTAATGATGATAGGTGTGGCGATGGTAATAATGATGGGTGTGGTGATGGTGTAATAATGATAGGTGTGGTGATGGTGTAATAATGATAGATGTGGTGATGGTGTAATAATGATATGTGTGGTGATGGTAATGATGATAGGTGTGGTGATGGTGGTAATGATAGGTGTGGTGATGGTGTAATAATGATAGGTGTGGTGATGGTAATGATGATAGGTGTGGTGATGGAAATGATGATAGGTGTGGTGATGGTGTAATAATGATAGGTGTGGTGATGGTAATAATGATAGGTGTGGTGATGGTAATGATGATAGGTGTGGTGATGGTAATAATGATAGGGGTGGTGATGGTAATAATGATAGATGTGGTGATGGTGTAATAATGATAGGTGTGGTGATGGTAATGATGATAGGTGTGGTGATGGAAATGATGATAGGTGTGGTGATGGTGTAATAATGATAGGTGTGGTGATGGTAATAATGATAGGTGTGGTGATGGTAATGATGATAGGTGTGGTGATGGTAATAACGATAGGTGTGGTGATGGTAATAATGATAGGTGTGGTGATGGTGTAATAATGATAGGTGTGGTGATGGTAATGATGATAGGTGTGGTGATGGTAATGATGATAGGTGTGGTGATGATAATAATGTTAGGTGTGGTGATGGTGTAATAATGATAGGTGTGGTGATGGTAATGATGATAGGTGTGGTGATGGTAATGATGATAGGTGTGGTGATGATAATAATGTTAGGTGTGGTGATGGTGTAATAATGATAGGTGTGGTGATGGTGTAATGATAAGAGGTGTGGTGATGGTGTAATGATAATAGGTGTGGTGATGGTGTAATGATAATAGGTGTGGTGATGGTGTAATGATGATAGGTGTGGTGATGGTGTAATGATAAGAGGTGTGGTGATGGTGTAATGATGATAGGTGTGGTGATGGTGTAATGATAAGAGGTGTGGTGATGGTGTAATGATAATAGGTGTGGTGATGGTGTAATGATAAGAGGTGTGGTGATGGTGTACTGATGATAGGTGTGGTGATGGTGTAATGATAAGAGGTGTGGTGATGGTGTAATGATAATAGGTGTGGTGATGGTGTAATGATAATAGGTGTGGTGATGGTGTACTGATGATAGGTGTGGTGATGGTGTAATGATAATAGGTGTGGTGATGGTGTAATGATGATAGGTGCGGTGATGATAATAATGATAGGTGTGGTGATGGTGTAATGATAATAGGTGTGGTGATGGTGTAATGATGATAGGTGTAGTGATGATAATAATGATAGGTGTGGTGATGGTGTAATGATGATAGGTGTGGTGATGGTAATAATGATAGGTGTGGTGATGGTGTAATGATAATAGGTGTGGTGATGGTGTAATGATGATAGGTGCGGTGATGATAATAATGATAGGTGTGGTGATGGTGTAATGATGATAGGTGTGGTGATGATAATAATTATAGGTGTGGTGATGTTAATAATGTTAGGTGTGGTGATGGTGTAATAATGATAGGTGTGTTGATGGTGTAATGATAATAGGTGTGGTGATGGTGTAATGATGATAGGTGTGGTGATGGTGTAATGATGATAGGTGTGGTGATGATAATAATGATAGGTGTGGTGATGGTGTAATGATAATAGGTGTGGTGATGGTGTAATGATGATAGGTGTGGTGATGATAATAATGATAGGTGTGGTGATGGTGTAATGATAATAGGTGTGGTGATGGTGTAATGATGATAGGTGTGGTGATGGTAATACAGATAGGTGTGGTGATGTCACTGTGTTATAAGGATCAATTGATTTCTCTAACAGAATACCTGTCCCGGATCATTACCAGTCACTCTGTGCATGCGTGCGACGGGCAGCAGGTACGTCTCTACTGTCCACGCCACTCCACCATCTCTATCCAGTCGGCGTTTTACGGACGTGCCGACGCAAGGCTCTGCACCAATGGGACGGCTGCGGGTGTCAGAGCGGCAAACTACAGCTGTTCCGCGTTTACGACCTTACAGGTGTGTTTGTGGTCAGACATCGTTCCGTCGTAGGAATCCTTTTGTTGCTCCAGAATAGGTATTTTCCCGCAGATGATCGAGTCATTCAGTGTTTTGTGTAACGTGGTAAGGATCCATGACATGTATGCCTGAGTTGTTCGATCCCCATAGGCAAGGAATCAAATAGAAACAGTTAGACCAACTCTTCAAGTTGCACTTCTTGATCGTGAATTATTAGACTCCTCTCTCTCTCTCTCTCTCTCTCTCTCTCTCTCTCTGTGTCTCTCTCTCTCTCTCTCTCTCTCTCTCTCTGTCTCTCTCTCTCTCTCTCTCTCTGTCTCTCTCTCTCTCTCTCTCTCTCTCTCTTTCTCTCTCTCTCTCTCGCTGTCTCTCTCTCTCTCTCTCTCTCTCTCTCTCTCTCTCTCTCTCTCTCTCTCCCTTTCTCTCTCTCTCTCTCTCTCTGTCTCTCTCTCTCTCTGTCTCTCTCTCTTTCTCTCACTGTCTCTCTCTCTCTCTCTCTCTCTCTCTCTCTCTCTCTCTGTCTCTCTCTCTCTCTCTCTCTGTCTCTCTCTCTCTCTGTCTCTCTCTGTCTCTCTCTCTCTCTCTCTCTCTCTCTCTCTCTCTCTCATCCGGAATATCTGTGGGGTCTTAGAATATTTACTCTGACAGACGCAGGTTCCTTCTGAGAATAATAAAGTTATTCAGAATACGTTTTTAAAGGTTGGTAAAGTATTATAGTAGTCATTTTCAGAATTAAAGTATTACACCCCGAAACCAAGGCTACATAGAGATATCGGCTGAGATTCAATCCAATCAGTAGTAGAGACGTGGTATAGATCAGTAGAGATGTGGTATAGATCAGTAGAGATGTGGTATAGATCAGTAGAGATGTGGTATAGATCAGTAGTAGAGATGTGTTATAGATCAGTAGTAGAGATGTGGTATAGATCAGTAGTAGAGATGTGTTATAGATCAGTAGAGATGGGTTATAGATCAGTAGTAGAGATGTGGTATAGATCAGTAGTAGAGATGTGGTATAGATCAGTAGAGATGTGGTATAGATCAGTAGTAGAGATGGGTTATAGATCAGTAGAGACGTGGTATAGATCAGTAGTAGAGACGTGGTATAGATCAGTAGTAGAGATGTGTTATAGATCAGTAGAGACGTGGTATAGATCAGTAGTAGAGACGTGGTATAGATCAGTAGAGATGTGGTATAGATCAGTAGTAGAGATGGGTTATAGATCAGTAGAGACGTGGTATAGATCAGTAGAGACGTGGTATAAATCAGTAGAGACGTGGTATAGATCAGTAGAGATGTGGTATAGATCAGTAGTAGAGATGTGGTATAGATCAGTAGAGATGTGGTATAGATCAATAGAGATGTGGTATAGAACAGTAGAGATGTGGTATAGATCAGTAGAGATGTGGTATAGATCAGTAGTAGAGATGTGGTATAGATCAGTAGTAGAGATGTGGTATAGATCAGTAGAGATGTGGTATAAATCAGTAGAGATGTGGTATAGATCAGTAGTAGAGATGTGGTATAGATCAGTAGTAGAGATGTGGTATAGATCAGTAGTAGAGATGTGGTATAGATCAGTAGAGATGTGGTATAGATCAGTAGAGATGTGGTATAGATCAGTAGATATGTGGTATAGATCAGTAGAGATGTGGTATAGATCAGTAGTAGAGATGTGGTATAGATCAGTAGTAGAGATGTGGTATAGATCAGTAGTAGAGATGTGGTATAGATCAGTAGTAGAGATGTGTTATAGATCAGTAGAGATGTGGTATAGATCAGTAGAGAGGTGTTATAGATCAGTAGAAATGTGGTATAGATCAGTAGTAGAGATGGGTTATAGATCAGTAGAGATGTGTTATAGATCAGTAGAGATGTGGTATAGATCAGTAGTAGAGATGTGGTATAGATCAGTAGTAGAGATGTGTTATAGATCAGTAGAGATGTGGTATAGATCAGTAGTAGAGATGTGGTATAGATCAGTAGTAGAGATGTGTTATAGATCAGTAGAGATGTGGTATAGATCAGTAGTAGAGATGTGGTATAGATCAGTAGTAGAGATGGGTTATAGATCAGTAGAGATGGGTAATAGATCAGTAGAGATGGGTTATAGATCAGTAGTAGAGATGGGTTATAGATCAGTAGAGATGGGTTATAGATCAGTAGTAGAGATGGGTTATAGATCAGTAGAGATGTGGTATAGATCAGTAGTAGAGATGGGTTATAGATCAGTAGAGATGGGTTATAGATCAGTATTAGAGATGGGTTATAGATCAGTAGAGATGGGTTATAGATCAGTAGTAGAGATGGGTTATAGATCAGTAGAGATGGGTTATAGATCAGTCGTAGAGATGGGTTATAGATCAGTAGAGATGGGTTATAGATCAGTAGAGATGGGTTATAGATCAGTAGAGATGGGTTATAGATCAGTCGTAGAGATGGGTTATAGATCAGTAGAGATGGGTTATAGATCAGTAGAGATGGGTTATAGATCAGTAGAGATGGGTTATAGATCAGTAGAGATGGGTTATAGATCAGTAGTAGAGATGTGTTATAGATCAGTAGAGATGGGTTATAGATCAGTAGTAGAGATGGGTTATAGATCAGTAGTAGAGATGGGTTATAGATCAGTAGTAGAGATGGGTTATAGATCAGTAGAGATGGGATATAGATTAGTAGAGATGGGTTATAGATCAGTAGAGATGTGGTATAGATCAGTAGTAGAGATAGGTTATAGATCAGTAGTAGAGATGGGTTATAGATCAGTAGTAGAGATGTGGTATAGATCAGTAGAGATGTGGTATAGATCAATAGAGATGTGTTATAGATCAGTAGTAGAGATGTGTTATAGATCAGTAGAGATGGGTTATAGATCAGTAGTAGAGATGGGTTATAGATCAGTAGTAGAGATGGGTTATAGATCAGTAGTAGAGATGGGTTATAGATCAGTAGTAGAGATGTGGTATAGATCAGTAGAGATGGGTTATAGATCAGTAGAGATGTGGTATAGATCAGTAGTAGAGATAGGTTATAGATCAGTAGTAGAGATGGGTTATAGATCAGTAGTAGAGATGTGGTATAGATCAGTAGAGATGTGGTATAGATCAATAGAGATGTGTTATAGATCAGTAGTAGAGATGTGTTATAGATCAGTAGTAGAGATGGGTTATAGATCAGTAGAGATGTAGTATAGATCAGTAGAGATGTGGTATAGATCAGTAGTAGAGATGTGTTATAGATCAGTAGAGATGTGGTATAGATCAGTAGAGATGTGTTATAGATCAGTAGAGATGTAGTATAGATCAGTAGAGATGTGTTATAGATCAGTAGAGATGTAGTATAGATGAGTAGAGATGTGGTATAGATCAGTAGAGATGTGTTATAGATCAGTAGTAGAGATGTGGTATAGATCAGTAGAGATGTGTTATAGATCAGTAGTAGAGATGTGGTATAGATCAGTAGAGATGGGTTATAGATCAGTAGAGATGGGTTATAGATCAGTAGAGATGTGGTATAGATCAGTAGAGATGTGGTATAGATCAGTAGTAGAGATGGGTTATAGATCAGTAGAGATGGGTTATAGATCAGTAGAGATGTGGTATAGATCAGTAGAGATGTGGTATATATCAGTAGTAGAGATGGGTTATAGATCAGTAGAGATGGGTTATAGATCAGTAGAGATGTGGTATAGATCAGTAGTAGAGATGTGTTATAGATCAGTAGTAGAGATGTGTTATAGATCAGTAGTAGAGATGTGTTATAGATCAGTAGTAGAGATGGGTTATAGATCAGTAGTAGAGATGGGTTATAGATCAGTATTAGAGATGGGTTATAGCGCGCTTGACATTTAAAGGTAATTTGCAGCGTTTACCATGAATGCAGTCTCTTCGAAGCCAGGAACATTACCTTTAAGAGGTGCCTGAATGGGGCGATCAGATTCCGGCCAAAACGTGTCTGTTAGGGTCACCATGTTGTTGTTTGCCGTATAAGTTACTGTCAATGTGTCAGAGCCACAGAGACTGTCAGCTACCTGTCAATCACCTGGTGTTTTCTGTAGAAATCACTGTCAGAGTGTCAGAGCCACAGAGACTGTCAGCTACCTGTCAATCACCTGGTGTTTTCTGTAGAAGTTACTGTCAGAGTGTCAGAGCCACAGAGACTGTCAGCTACCTGTCAATCACCTGGTGTTTGGGCCCGACCCCTGTCCTGGGACTATCAAGTACCTCCACGTCACCTACAAGTGTAAACCTAGTGAGTACTGTACACTACCACTCCTCTCTCTCTATCACCCTCCCTGTCTCTCTCTATCCCCCTCCCTGTCTCTCTCTATCCCCCTCCCTGTCTCTCTCTCTCCCCCTCCCTGTCTCTCTCTCTCCCCCTCCCTGTCTCTCTCTATCCCCCTCCCTGTCTCTCTCTCTCCCCCTCCCTGTCTCTCTCTCTCCCCCTCCCTGTCTCTCTCTCTCCCCCTCCCTGTCTCTCTCTCTCTCTATCCCGCTCCCTGTCTCTCTCTCTCCCCCTCCCTGTCTCTCTCTCTCCCCCTCCCTGTCTCTCTCTCTCCCCCTCCCTGTCTCTCTCTCTCTCTATCCCGCTCCCTGTCTCTCTCTATCCCGCTCCCTGTCTCTCTCTATCCCCCTCCCTGTCTCTCTCTCTCCCCCTCCCTGTCTCTCTCTCTCCCCCCCCTGTCTCTCTCTCTCCCCCTCCCTGTCTCTCTCTCTCTCTATCCCGCTCCCTGTCTCTCTCTATCCCCCTCCCTGTCTCTCTCTCTCTATCCCCCTCCCTGTTTCTCTCTCTCTATCCCCCTCCCTGTCGCTCTCTCTCCCCCTCCCTGTCTCTCTCTCTCCCCCTCCCTGTCTCTCTCTCCCCCCCTCCCTGTCTCTCTCTCCCCCCTCCCTGTCTCTCCCCCCCCCCTCCCTGTCTCTCTCTATCCCCCTCCCTGTCTCTCTCTATTCCCCTCCCTCCCTGTCTCTCTCTATCCCCTCCCTGTCTCTCTCTATCCCCTTCTCTGTCTCTCTCTATTCCCCTCCCTCCCTGTCTCTCTCTATCCCCTCCCTGTCTCTCTCTATCCCCTTCTCTGTCTCTCTCTATCCCCCTCCCTCCCTGTCTCTCTCTATCCCTTCCCTGTCTCTCTCTATCCCCCTCCCTGTCTCTCTCTATCGCTGTCTCTCTGTCCCTCCCTGTCCCTCTTTCTCTATGGGCACCTCTCTCTCTCTCTCTCTCTCTCTCTCTCTCACTGTCCATGTCTTTCTCTCTCCCTCGCCCACATATCTGCAGTAAGCAGTACTTCTGTCAGAAAAATATACATCACAAAGCAAGTTTGTGTTTGTTCTTGTCTTTCCTGTTGCCCCCCCCCCCCCCCTCTCGCCTCTTTGTCAGCTGAGCATAAGAGCAGTGTGGTGTGTGAGGGAGAGAAGCTGACGTTACACTGTAAGCCTCCCAGAGTGCTGATCATCTATACAGCTGCTTACGGTAGGGGTCTGGGCCACACCTGTCCCTCACAGGACAGAGGAACACCCCCGTTTGGTGAGTGGACAGCAGAGGAGAGACTTACGCTGTGTTCATAACCAAGTGGGATGGTGGTATTTACCACATAAAACTGGTAGAAATCTACTTGAACGCCCTTCCAACTGGTAATTACTAGTGGTTACTACTCGTCTATCATCCCTGAGCTCTGACTTCTCCTGCATGCTGAGCTCTGACTTCTCCTACATGCTGAGCTCTGACTTCTCCTACATGCTGAGCTCTGACTTCTCCTACATGCTGAGCTCTGACTTCTCCTACATGCTGAGCTCTGACTTCTCCTACATGCTGAGCTCTGACTTCTCCTACATGCTGAGCTCTGACTTCTCCTACATGCTGAGCTCTGACTTCTCCTACATGCTGAGCTCTGACTTCTCCTACATGCTGATCTCTGACTTCTCCTACATGCTGAGCTCTGACGTCACCTCGATAACAGCTTTTTTTGGGCCGTTAAATGCTACAACATAACATAATTTATAAAAAGCTATAAATATGGGGTCTGGGGTCTATAAATATGGGGTCTGGGGTCTATAAATATGGGGTCTGGGGTCTATAAATATGGGGTCTGGGGTCTATAAATATGGGGTCTGGGGTCTATAAATATGTTTTTTAAACATGAGATTGGCTTGACAAGAAAAGCTTCCAAAAGGACTTTTTGAAAACTGTAAAAAAATGTACAAGCATGATATCTGTACTTTTAGTTTATGGTAGCCAATCAGCTTGTTGTTCATTAGCCAATCAGTTTGTTGTTCATTAGCCAATCAGTTTGTTGTTCATTAGCCAATCAGTTTGTTGTTCATTAGCCAATCAGTTTGTTGTTCATTAGCCAATCAGCTTGTGGTTCATTAGCCAATCAGTTTGTTGTTCATTAGCCAATCAGTTTGTTGTTCATTAGCCAATCAGCTTGTGGTTCATTAGCCAATCAGCTTTTCTCCACCAGTTCAAAGCACGTGAATGCATCCAACTGGTATTTATGATATGACTGGTAATTTCCACTTTCTCACTTGGTGATGAACGCAGCATCCGCATCAATTCACTTTCAACACTGTCAAAACATTTACTCTGAAAGTTATGGGAATGCACGTGGCACACTTTCAGGTACTATGTATCACACGCAGAGATACAAAAACTGATACAATAATTAAATGCTTGATGGAGTTGGGCCCTTAACATGCCTCTGTGCTTGTCTTTAGTTGATGTTGATATCTCTCTCTCTCTCTATCTCTCTCTCTCTCTCTCTCTGTGTGTGTGTGTGTGTGTAGAGTGTTTGAACCACAATGCGGTTCACACTCTGTCACAGAGCTGCTACAGCAAACAGAGGTGTGTTGTCGCCGTAGACAACCAGACCTTCAGAGACCCCTGCTACCCTGGAACCAGGAAGTACCTGACTGTACTCTACTCCTGTGGTAGGAAAATGCCTTTATGACTAATAGAACTAATAGAATATGACTAATATAATATGACTAATAGAACTAATAGAATATGACTAATAGAACTAATAGAATATGACTAATAGAACTAATAGAATATGACTAATAGAACTAATAGAATATGACTAATAGAACTAATAGAATATGACTAATAGAACTAATAGAATATGACTAATAGAACTAACAGAATATGACTAATAGAACTAATAGAAATGGACTAATAGAATATGACTAATATAATATGACTAATAGAACTAATATAATATGACTAATAGAACTAATAGAATATGACTAATAGAACTAATATAATATGACTAATAGAACTAACAGAATATGACTAATAGAACTAATAGAAATGGACTAATAGAATATGACTAATATAATATGACTAATAGAACTAATATAATATGACTAATAGAACTAATAGTATCTCTATACTGACATTTCACTTGTTTGATTGTCTTGTGGAGGGAATAAGTACACTGTTTGTATTCGGCCATATTCCCAATCACCTTTCCATGGTTCATTGCGGTGGTTCGTGCTTTCAGTTTAGCGAGAATGCCGCCATCTTATCCACGGTTTCTGGTTAGGGTATGTTTTAATAGTCACAGTGGGTACAACATCTCCCATACAGTTCCTTATAAACTCACTCACCGAATCAGAGTGTACGTCGATATTATTCTCTGAGGCTACCCGAAACATGTCCCAGTCTGTGTGATCAAAACAAATCTTGAAGCGTGGATTCCGATTGGTCAGACCAGCGTTGTCACATGCGCTGAATACAACAGGTGTTGATCTTACTGTGAGATACTTACTAACAAGCCCTTAACCAACAATGTAGTTTTAAGAAAAATAAGAGTTAAGAAAAATATGTACTAAATAAAGTGAAAAAGAAAAGAGAAACAATAGAATAACAGTAACGAGGTTAAATACAGGTGGTACCCGTACCGAGGTGCGGGGGTACGGGTTAGTCGCGGTAATTGAGGTAATATGTACATGTAGGTTAGGGGTAAAGTGACCTATGCATAGTAATAGATAATAAACCACAAGTAGCAGCAGTGTAAAAAAAGGGGGTGTCAATAGTAAATAGTCCGGGTCGCCATTTGATTAGCTGTTCAGCAGTCTTATCGCTGCTGTTAAGAAGCCTTTAGGACCTAGACTTGGTGCTCCGGTACCGCTTGCCGGGCCCTCCTCAGCCCTTCCTCTGACACCGCCTGGTATAGAGGTCCTGGATGGCAGGAAGCTCGGCCCCAGTGATGTACTGGGCCGTACGCACTACCCTCTGTAGCGCCTTGTGGTCGGAGGCCGAGCAGTTGCCATACTAGGCAGTGATGCAACCGGTCAGGATGCTCTTGATGGTGCAGCTGTAGAACTTTTTGAGGTTTCGGGGACCCGTGCCAAATATTTTCAGTCTCCTGAGAGGGAATACAGGGCATTCGGAAAGTATTCAGACCCCTTCACTTTTTCCACATTCTGTTACGTTACACCCATTCTAAAATTGATTAAATAGTTTTGTCCCTCATCAATCTACACACAATACCCCATAATGACATCACAATACCCCATAAAGACATCACAATACCCCATAATGACATCACAATACCCCATAATGACATCACAATACCCCATAAAGACATCACAATACCCCATAAAGACATCACAATACCCCATAATGACATCACAATACCCCATAAAGACATCACAATACCCCATAAAGACATCACAATACCCCATAATGACATCACAATACCCCATAACGACATCACAATACCCCATAAAGACATCACAATACCCCATAATGACATCACAATACCCCATAATGACATCACAATACCCCATAAAGACATCACAATACCCCATAAAGACATCACAATACCCCATAATGACATCACAATACCCCATAAAGACATCACAATACCCCATAAAGACATCACAATACCCCATAATGACATCACAATACCCCATAACGACATCACAATACCCCATAATGACATCACAATACCCCATAATGACATCACAATACCCCATAAAGACATCACAATACCCCATAATGACATCACAATACCCCATAAAGACAAAGCAAAAACAGGTTTTTAGACATTTTTGCAAATCTGTATTAAATATAAAAAATGGAAATATCACATTTCACATAAGTATTCAGATACTTTGTTGAAGCACCTTTGGCAGCGATTACAGACCCCAGGCATCAGGCCCCAGAACCCAGGCCCCAGGCATCAGACCCCAGGCCCCAGGCATCAGACCCCAGGCATCAGACCCCAGGCATCAGACCCCAGACAACAGGCATCAGACCCCAGGCATCAGACATCAGACCCCAGACATCAGACCCCAGACATCAGACCCCAGGCATCAGACCCCAGACCCCAGACATCAGACATCAGACCACAGGCATCCGACCCCAGGCATCAGACCCCAGGCATCATACCCCAGGCATCAGACCCCAGGCAATCAAAACCCAGACATCAGGCATCAGACCCCAGACCCCAGGCATCAGACCCCAGACATCAGACCCCAGACGCCAGGCATCATCAGACCCCAGACATCAGACCCCAGACCCCAGGCATCAGACCCCAGGCATCAGACCCCAGGCATCAGACCCCAGACCCCAGGCATATCAGACCACAGGCATCAGACCCCAGGCATCAGACCCCAGACATCCCAGGCATATCAGACCCCAGACATCAGACCCCAGGCATCAGACCCCAGACATCAGACCCCAGGCATCAGACCCCAGGCATCAGACCCCAGGCATCAGGCCCCAGGCATCAGACCCCAGGCCCCAGACCCCAGACATCAGACCCCAGGCATCAGACCCCAGACATCAGACCCCAGACATCAGACCCCAGGCATCAGACATCAGACCCCAGACATCAGACCCCAGGCATCAAACCTCAGACCCCAGGCATCAGACCCCAGGAATCAGACCCCAGACATCAGACCCCAGACATCAGACCCCAGGCATCAGACCCCAGGCATCAGACCCCAGACATCAGACCCCAGACATCAGACCCCAGGCATCAGACCCCAGACCTCACACAGCACAAAGAAAACAGAGAAAACACCAGGCTAGAAATAGACTTGGAGAATGGCATCTACAGTGCTCTGCCGACAGACACACTTCCTGTGGAGCTTCCTGTGATTGGACCAAATGCCGGGCCCTTTGTGAGGTCATCGGCTAACAGACGTTGTCGTGCGAATGGTAATTGGATTATGGCTTGTACTCATGAAGAGTCTCAGAGTTGGAGCACTAATCTAGGACCAGGGCCGTACTCATGAAGAGTCTCAGAGTTGGAGCACTAATCTAGGACCAGGGCCGTACTCATGAAGAGTCTCAGAGTTGGAGCACTAATCTAGGACCAGGGCCGTACTCATGAAGAGTCTCAGAGTTGGAGCACTAATCTAGGACCAGGGCCGTACTCATGAAGAGTCTCAGAGTTGGAGCACTAATCTAGGACCAGGGCCGTACTCATGGTGTCTGAGTTGGAGCACTAATCTAGGACCAGGGCCGTACTCATGAGGTGTCTGAGTTGGAGCGCTAATCTAGGACCAGGGCCGTACTCATGGTGTCTGAGTTGGAGCACTAATCTAGGACCAGGGCCATACTCATGGTGTCTGAGTTGGAGCACTAATCTAGGACCAGGGCCGTACTCATGAAGAGTCTCAGAGTTGGAGCACTAATCTAGGACCAGGGCCGTATTCATGAGGTGTCAGAGTTGGAGCACTAATCTAGGACCAGGGCCATACTCATGAAGAGTCTCAGAGTTGGAGCGCTAATCTAGGACCAGAGCCGTACTCATGAAGAGTCTCAGAGTTGGAGCACTAATCTAGGACCAGGGCCGTATTCATGGTGTCTGAGTTGGAGCACTAATCTAGGACCAGGGCGATACTCATGGTGTCTGAGTTTGAGCACTAATCTAGGACCAGGGCCGTACTCATGAAGAGTCTCAGAGTTGGAGCGCTAATCTAGGACCAGGGCCGTACTCATGAAGAGTCTCAGAGTTGGAGCACTAATCTAGGACCAGGGCCGTAACTCATGAAGTCTCAGAGTTGGAGCGCTAATCTAGGACCAGGGCCGTATTCATGAGGTGTCTGAGTTGGAGCACTAATCTAGGACCAGGGCCGTACTCATGAAGAGTCTCAGAGTTGGAGCACTAATCTAGGACCAGGGCCGTATTCATGGTGTCTGAGTTGGAGCACTAATCTAGGACCAGGGCGATACTCATGGTGTCTGAGTTTGAGCACTAATCTAGGACCAGGGCCGTACTCATGAAGAGTCTCAGAGTTGGAGCGCTAATCTAGGACCAGGGCCGTACTCATGAAGAGTCTCAGAGTTGGAGCACTAATCTAGGACCAGGGCCGTAACTCATGAAGTCTCAGAGTTGGAGCGCTAATCTAGGACCAGGGCCGTATTCATGAGGTGTCTGAGTTGGAGCACTAATCTAGGACCAGGGCCGTACTCATGAAGAGTCTCAGAGTTGGAGCACTAATCTAGGACCAGGGCCGTATTCATGGTGTCTGAGTTGGAGCACTAATCTAGGACCAGGGCGATACTCATGGTGTCTGAGTTTGAGCACTAATCTAGGACCAGGGCCGTACTCATGAAGAGTCTCAGAGTTGGAGCGCTAATCTAGGACCAGGGCCGTACTCATGAAGAGTCTCAGAGTTGGAGCACTAATCTAGGACCAGGGCCGTACTCATGAAGAGTCTCAGAGTTGGAGCACTAATCTAGGACCAGGGCCATACTCATGGTGTCTGAGTTGGAGCACTAATCTAGGACCAGGGCCATACTCATGGTGTCTGAGTTGGAGCGCTAATCTAGGACCAGGGCCGTACTCATGAAGAGTCTCAGAGTTGGAGCACTAATCTAGGACCAGGGCCGTAAATCATGAAGTCTCAGAGTTGGAGCACTAATCTAGGACCAGGGCCGTAACTCATGAAGTCTCAGAGTTGGAGCGCTAATCTAGCACCAGGGCCGTATTCATGAGGTGTCTGAGTTAGAGCACTAATCTAGGACCAGGGCCGTATTCATGAAGTCTCAGAGTTGGAGCACTAATCTAGGACCAGGGCCGTAACTCATGAAGTCTCAGAGTTGGAGCGCTAATCTAGGACCAGGGCCGTATTCATGAGGTGTCAGAGTTGGAGCGCTAATCTAGGACCAGGGCCGTACTCATGAAGTCTCAGAGTTGGAGCACTAATCTAGGACCAGGGCCGTATTCATGAGGTGTCTGAGTTGGAGTGCTGTGTGTGATTCAATGAAACGATCATGTTGTATGACTGAGTGGAATTTCTTTGAATTGCACTGAATTAAATTCTACTTCCTGTGGGGTGTGGCCAATTCAATTAAAATTTCAACTCACGAGTTGAATGGGAGTAAATTAGAAAATTCTGAATTAGATTCATATGGACAGATCCTAGATAGATCATAATGAATTAGATTCATATGGACAGATCCTAGATAGATCATAATGAATTAGATTCATATGGACAGATCATAATGAATCAGATTCATATGGACAGATCCTAGATAGATCATAATGAATTAGATTCATATGGACAGATCATAATGAATCAGATTCATATGGACAGATCCTAGATAGATCATAATGAATCAGATTCACATGGACAGATCATAATGAATTAGATTCACATGGATAGATCATAATGAATTAGATTCATATGGACAGATCCTAGGTAGATCATAATGAATTAGATTCATATGGACAGATCATAATGAATCAGATTCATATGGACAGATCCTAGATAGATCATAATGAATCAGATTCACATGGACAGATCATAATGAATTAGATTCACATGGATAGATCATAATGAATTAGATTCATATGGACAGATCCTAGATAGATCAAATCAAATTTATTTGTCACATACACATGGTTAGCAGATGTTAATGCGAGTGTAGCGAAATGCTTAGATAGATCATAATGAATTAGATTCATATGGACAGATCCTAGATAGATCATAATGAATTAGATTCATATGGACAGATCCTAGATAGATCATAATGAATTAGATTCACATGGACAGATCCTAGATAGATCATAATGAATCAGATTCATATGGACAGATCCTAGATAGATCATAATGAATTAGATTCATATGGACAGATCCTAGATAGATCATAATGAATTAGATTCATATGGACAGATCATAATGAATTAGATTCATATGGACAGATCCTAGATAGATCATAATGAATTAGATTCATATGGACAGATCCTAGATAGATCATAATGAATTAGATTCATATGGACAGATCCTAGATAGATCATAATGAATTAGATTCATATGGACAGATCATAATGAATTAGATTCATATGGACAGATCCTAGATAGATCATAATGAATTAGATTCATATGGACAGATCCTAGATAGATCATAATGAATTAGATTCATATGGACAGATCCTAGATAGATCATAATGAATTAGATTCATATGGACAGATCCTAGATAGATCATAATGAATTAGATTCATATGGACAGATCCTAGATAGATCATAATGAATTAGATTCATATGGACAGATCCTAGATAGATCATAATGAATTAGATTCACATGGACAGATCCTAGATAGATCATAATGAATCAGATTCATATGGACAGATCCTAGATAGATCATAATGAATTAGATTCATATGGACAGATCCTAGATAGATCATAATGAATTAGATTAATATGGACAGATCATAATGAATTAGATTCATATGGACAGATCCTAGATAGATCATAATGAATTAGATTCATATGGACAGATCCTAGATAGATCATAATGAATTAGATTCATATGGACAGATCCTAGATAGATCATAATGAATTAGATTCATATGGACAGATCATAATGAATTAGATTCATATGGACAGATCCTAGATAGATCATAATGAATTAGATTCATATGGACAGATCCTAGATAGATCATAATGAATTAGATTCATATGGACAGATCATAATGAATTAGATTCATATGGACAGATCATAATGAATTAGATTCATATGAACAGATCATAATGAATTAGATTCATATGGACAGATCCTAGATAGATCATAATGAATTAGATTCATATGGACAGATCCTAGATAGATCATAATGAATTAGATTCATATGGACGGGGGGACTTGGTCCTAAATCAGGCTCTGAGATGCTTTGTGGATACGGCCCCTTCCTGTGGCGCTTCCTGTGATTGGTTCAAATGCCAGGCTCTTTGTGATACCATCAGCTGATAGACATTGTTGTGAATATAATCATTTGGGGGATTTAAACTTTCGACCAGTGTTGAAAGTTCCCTTTGGACAGATCATATAATCTCCATTGATACACAAAACAATGCCTGTTTCCCTTCGCTGGTTACTTACCAACGCAACAAGTCTAACATAAAACACTGCTCATCTCTGTGTGTTTGACTCTTTCGAGAGTCCTCTTTTGGATGGACTGTAAGAGTAGTTACGAGCGATAAGTGTGTGTGCGTATGACAGAGAAGTATAGGAGTACTTTCTTCACAGGTAACACTCTTTGTGCTTTCCCCGTACAGTACCACAGACATTACTGCAGGAAGCAGACCCAGGTGTACTACACAGACCCACCTCACACCCAAAAGGTACTGTCATCGATATATAAATAATACCCAGTTGATTCCTCAACTGTGACATGACAACTATGCGAGGACCCAAACAACAGGAAATGGCTTTATTCAGGTGGTTACGGTCTGGTTTCCCGGATGCACATTAAGCCTAGTTCTGGACTAAAAAGCATACTGCATCAAACGTGTTTTAATCCAGAACTAGGATTAGGGCTCTATACAGTCAGATCCGCTTTAGCCAACATTCACATAGCTGTTGTTTTGGTGGTGTTGTTGGAGGAGGTGGGACTGTATTAGAGTGATCAAATCCAGCAGTGGCTCCCGGCATTACACCTAAAGCGGACGTTGCCATTGGCTACACAGAGTCCCCTATTAACAGAAATTCCATGCAGCCTTGTTTCCAAGTTCCAACACTGGAATGTGAGATCTAATCTACACCTCCATTAGAATAAGAGAAATACTCATTTATTTTCTTTCATGATTTTTCCCAGCCCACCCTGGTCCTCCCCCAGCCCACCCTGGTCCTCCCCCAGCCCAACCAGATCCTCCCCCAGCCCACCCCGGTCCTCCCCCAGCCCACCCTGGTCCTGCAGATGTGGCTGTCTATCCTAAGGACTCCAGAACACCAGGAAACACAGGAGTCATGATGAGTAACTCTGTTATGACTTACTCCTATATTAAAGGTACAGGCACACACACACGCTAACACACACACACACACACGTATGCACACACACACACAAATCATCCATCTCTGTATTAACCCCTCTCCCCTCCCCTCCTCTCCTCTCCTCTCCCCTCTTCTCCCCTCCCCTCCTCTCCCCTCCTCTCTCCCCTCCTCTCCTCTCCTCTCCTCTCCTCTCCTCTCCCCTCCTCTCCTCTCCAGAGCACCCAGAGACTGCGGCGTTGTTGTTCACCTCCAGTGTGTGTGTTGGTCTGCTACTCACCCTGCTGGCTGTGTCTATCAGACTGACCTGTAGGGGGCTCCGCCACACACACAAAACACAAACACGCAGGAGCCAGGAAGAGGAGGATGATGATGATGATGAAGAAGAGGAGGAGATGACTGACTGCTCGCTGCTGTCGGACTCAGACAGGCAGCTGGCTTACTGCTGGGAGGAAGTGAGCTACAGGACAGCGGACGCGGAGAGGCTAGAACGCATGGAGAGGAGGGACATGGTGATCCAGGAGATCTGGATGAACTCTGATCTCTACGGGACGTCCTGTGATCAGGACCAGACTCCTTATTTACCGCTCAGTTACACACAGCTGGAGTAACAGAGCCAGACTCCTTATTTACCACTCAGTTACACACAGCTGGAGTAACAGAGCCAGACTCCTTATTTACCACTCAGTTACACACAGCTGGAGTAACAGAACCAGACTCCTTATCTACTACTCAGTTACACAGCTGGAGTAGGTTTTAGGTTTGATTTATTCACAGGTAAGAACACATGTTAAAGACCAAAACAGTGCAGATATAGAACATATGAAAACACCACTTGGAAAGCCAAAAGGACTGATATGAAAACCACACCTCAAAAAACAACATACAAATAGAAGTACAAAAAGTGTTTAGCCAGTTAAACAGAACATACTAATTATAATTATGTACATATTTATATACTCAGTATACAAAAAACATGTTTGATTATATGTGTGTGTGTGAGAGAGTTATTTTTTTACCTTTATTTAACTAGGCAAGTCAGTTAAGAACACATTCTTATTTTCAATGACGGCCTAGTGAGTTAACTGCCTGTTCAGGGGGAGAACGACAGATTTTTACCTTGTCAGCTCGGGGATTTGAACTTGCAACTTCCGGTTGCTAGTCCAACGCGCTAACCACTAGGCTACCCTGCCACCCCAGTTATGCTACAGGGAGGGGATTACTGGGTCGTCTGGTCCATCAGACTGACCCCTAGTCTACACTAAGTGATTGAGGGATGTTTTGGTAATCTGAATATAAGAATTCCAGAGTTTGGAACCTCTGTATCTGATAAGATAATTCTCTCTGGTTTTATGGATTTGGGAATGAACCTGGAAGAATACGTTGAAGGGTTTAGGTAGGTTGTCGGGGAAGTATGTATATTTGTAGATGAAGGTGAATAATTGGAGTATATTAATGTTGTATTGGAAAAATAATATATTGAGTTTCTTAAACGGAGGGGCAAATGGAGCCCAGTAGTTAGAGGAGGTGGCTAGTCTGGCCAATGTCTTTTGTGTGATGAGTAAGGAGGAAACAAATATCTTTCCAGGACAACTTTTCATCAACTAGTACACCGAGGAATCTAGTAGATTTCATTCCATTTTGATATTCTGGCTCTTTTTTGTATATATACACATTTACATATATTATATAGTTCAGATTCTTACCTGTGAATACAATGTAGTGGGATTTATCAATATTTAAAGATCATTTGTTAATCTGGAACCATTCGGGAAAATGTGGCCACCACGCCTGACTTGGCTTCATTGATTTGTGAATTGACATTTTTTTTGTGTGTGTGATCAAATCAAGTTGGTATCATCGGCAAAAAAAAGAATGTGAAGTACGGTAGGTCATTGATATACAGATTAGGAATAACAAAGGTCCAAGGATCGAACCCTGTGGAACGCCACAGGAAATCTTCGCACTTGGTAGATGAACAACCATTTGCATACAGAAATTGTTTTCTAATCATAAACATAATTATATAGCCATTTATATGTATAATCAGGACCACCATAATAATGCAATTTAGCAAGTATTGTTTCATGATCAACCGTGTCAAACATTCTAGATCAACCTAGAAAGACGACAAGAGCGTATTCATTGTTGTTCAGGGTATTTTATTAGGATCTCTATTAGCTGTTGCAAAAGCAGCAGCTACTCTTCCTGGGGTCCACACAGAACACAGAACATGAAACATGACATAATACAGAACATCAATAGACAATAACAGAACTACAGCAATTTACAAAAGGCACGCGTAGCCTACATATCAATACATACACACAAACTATCTAGGTCCAATAGGGGAGAGGCGTTGTGCCGCGAGGTGTTGCTTTATCTGTTTTTTGAAACCAGGTTTGCTGTTTATTTGAGCAATATGAGATGGAACGGAGTTACATGCAATAAGGGCTCTATATAATACTGTACGCTTTCTTGAATTTGTTCTGGTTTTGGGGACTATGAAAAGACCCCTGGTGGCATAAGTGTGTGTGTGTCAGAGCTGTGTTTAAGTTGACTAGGCAAACAATTTGGGATTTTCAACACAATGTTATTAAAAGAAGTGATGCAGTCAGTCTCTCCTCAACTCTTAGCCAAGAGAGAGACTGGCATGCATAATATTTATATCAGCCCTCTGATTACAATTAAGAGCAAGGCGTGCTACTAGGTCTCTCCTTGCATCACTGGACCACAAGACTGGACAATAATCAAGATTAGACTAAACTAGAGCCTGCAGGACTTGCTTTGTGGAGTTTGGTGTCAAAAAATACTTTATTTTGTATTTTTTTACTGATGATTTTTGAGAGCGGTTGTAACCAAGGTTTCCAGAAGGGGAAGAAGTGGTGAAATAAAGAATTGAAGTACACAACATGACCAAAGATACGTGGACACCTGCTTGTCGATCATCTCATTCCAAAATCATGGGCGTTAATATGGAGTTGGTCCCCCCCGCTTGACAAATCAAATGACAAAACACTCAGCCCTCCAAGACTCAGGTCGGTCAAGACGTTCCATGACATACTTTAGAACAGAAGTAGGACAGACCTCCGGTAAATAATCTTAAATGGACTCTTGCACCCAGCAGTCCTTAATGAGAAATTACATTTTTCTTGCAGCTTGTTTTTTGTAATGAATAGGCCAAACATTTAGGTTAATGACATCATAATGACAGGGAATGACATCACAATGACAGGTAATGACATCACAATGACAGGTTGGCATATTGGATAGTGTATTTTTTTTCTCCTTTCTGTTCTTTGGATTTTATACAGGAGGAGCCGGCAGCTGATTTAACTTTGTATAAAGTGGATCCGAGCACATTGTTTATCTTTTTTCACGGTATACGGAGACGATGAAAAACAATTGCGTCTGAGTCCCACATGGCTGAGTGCTGGTCCGAACTAGCACACTATATAGGGGATAAGGGTGTCTTTCGGGACGTTTTTCAAGACGTTAAATATTACACAGTCTGAGACTGTATCGGTTAGCAATATACACTGAGTGGACCAAACATTAAGAACACCTGCTCTTTCCATGAAAGACTGACCAGGAGGAAAGCTATAATCCCTTATTGATGTCACTTGTTAAATCCACTTCAATCAGTGTAGATAAAGGGGATGAGACGGGTTAAAGAAGGATTTTGAAGCCTTGAGACATTGGTTGTGTATGGGGCAAGACAAAAGACTGAAGTGCTTTTAAAGGGGTATGGTAGAGGGTGTCAGGCGCATCGGTTTGTGTCAAGAACTGCAACGCTGCTGGGTTTTTCACACTCAACAGTTTCCTGTGTGTATCAAGAATGGTCCACCACCCCAAGGACATCCAGCCAACTTGACACAACTGTGGGAAGCATTGGAGTCTACACATGGGCCAGCATGTCTGTGGAATGCTTTCGACACCTTGTAGAGTCCATGCCTAGGGCAAAAGGGGGGTGGGAGGGGGGTGCAACTCAATATTAGGAAGGTGTTCCTTTGGTATAGTATGTTGCTTCAGAAGGTTGAGAAATGTTCCACTCTTATGTGTCCAGGTTTCCACTTTCTACCCTGTCCTGCTTGTAAACAGCTCTGTAGTTCACAACTGTTTGGAATCCTAGTCTTTCTACCCCCCCAAGGGACAGTTCCCTTCGCTGTTCTGGAACCTTTACCCCTTCTCTGTTGTTCTGGAACCTTCACCCCTCCTCTGTTGTTCTGGAACCTTCAGTGTGAACTCTAGAACTTCCCCCTGTGAGTGAGGCTGTGGGTGTATCCCATATAGATTATATAGTGCACTACTTTTGACCAGGCCCCCTATTCACTATGCACTCCATAGTGAATAGGGTGTAATTGTGGTGTGGTAACATCCTGGCTGGATGAAGCATTGGGTTACAGAGGCCTGGTTTGCCCAGGCTGGGACAAAGAGAGGAAACGTGGTGCATCCTCCTCAGTGAAAGTTCTGATTGATACACCCAGAATACCGGACGTCAACTACCCATGACTCAACAGGGAGTCAGTGAACACACAGAGAGAGAGAGAGAGAGAGAGAGAGAGAGAAAGGTCGGGATTCAATGCCAGACTCGTTATAACACTGCACACTACATCAGACTTTCAAAGATCATTTAAAAAAAGGACTTTTGCATTGTAATTTAAGGACATTTACATAATATATCTGCAGTAATAGTGGAATGATAGTGTTTCACAATATATATATATATATATATATATATTTTTTTAAATTACATTCAAAAATGTTAACTTTCTATTAGACAACAAAAGCCAGAACTGCCTTTGTTGTCACGATGGGGAAACTGCACCCTCACTCTCTTCCATCGGTGTCACTAGGAGGCGGTGTCCTCTCCTCCTCGAGCACAACCAACAATGACAGAATGGAAGAGAAGAAAAAAAAAAAAAAAGAATCGCTCTGCAATTTCCTGGTTGCTGAAAATTATGTGAGAAAACAAGCACACTGAATAATGTAGGGAATCCCTGTATTAAATCTAAATCCCTGTGGAATATTTTCAATAACAAAAACGATCATTTTTACTGCTGTTTGAAGTTGGTGGACGAAACTGAAAGTAAAATAGTAACCTCTACACCATGTTACGGGGAAATGGGATGTGTTGTTGCGTCAATTCACCTTGCTTCCGCAGGAGATATGTAGCACCTTTAAAAAGGTTGAAACACGGGGCCTCCCGGGTGGCGCAGTGGCTGTACTGCAGCGCCATCAGAGACTCTGGGTTCGCGCCCATGCGACCGGGAGGTCCGTGGGGCGACGCACAATTGGCCTAGCGTCGCCCGGATTAGGGAGGGGTTGGCCGGTAGGGATGACCTCGTCTCATCGCGCACCAGCGACTCCTGTGCACGGTGTTTCCTCTGACACATTGGTGCGACTGGCTTCCGGGTTGGATGCGCGCTGTGTTAAGAAGCAGTGCGGCTTGGTTGGGTTGTGTTGTGTATCGGAGGACGCATGACTTTCAACCTTCGTCTCTCCCGAGCCCGTACGGGAGTTGTAGCGATGAGACAAGATAGTAGCTACTAAAAACAATTGGATACCACGAAATTGGGGAGAAAACGGGGTAAAAAAAAAAGAGGAAAAAAGGGTTGAGCCCCGGCTTGGCTTGAATCCCGGCCAAAGAGAGAGAGAGAGGACATTGGGATCCATACACGCAAGATTGATCAGCTCATTACAATACGTATTATTGACCATTTCCAATGTGACATTTCTATGACGTCACATGGCCTAAGTTTAAATAAAGATGATGGACAGAACATTTTAAAAACATTAAAAAAAAAACAGGCACACAGACAACAGTGAACAGATTCCAGGTGGAGCATCAGAGGTTGGAGACAACAATGTTTCTGTAGAACAACAGTCCATTGGGTTACGGCATCAATAGTGAGTGTGTGGGTTCATATCCATGTCGGTCTCCCTCTGTGTGTTGGCGTGTGTATATAGTTACGGCTAAATATATATTTAAAACACTTTTTTTTTTTGTCAACACACTTTATTTTCAACATTGCAGAACCAACCTCATTTTTTTTTGTAAACTTAAGCTTACAATTTGTATTAAAAAACACATAAATAAAGCCGTGTGTCTATCTGGGACCCCACTTGATGTTGCTGAGGCCCTGGAACTGTCTCTTTAAGGCCTGTCTGTCTGACCAGTCTGAGTGGAGGTGACTGTCGTCTTCCACCTCGTCCAGCATCTGTCAAAACCACAGACATAGTACACTAAGGTTTACGGTAATGTACTCAGATAAAACCACAGACATAGTACATTTAAGTTTACGGTAATGTACTCAGATAAAACCACAGACATAATACACTATGGTTTACGGTAATGTACTCAGATAAAACCACAGACATAATACACTATGGTTTACGGTAATGTACTCAGATAAAACCACAGACATAATACACTATGGTTTACGGTAATGTACTCAGATAAAACCACAGAGATAATACACTATGGTTTAATGTAATGTACTCAGATAAAACCAGACATAATACACTAAGGTTTACGGTAATGTACTCAGATAAAACCAGACATAATACACTAAGGTTTATGGTAATGTACTCAGATAAAGCAGATTATTAAGGTGAGGTGGGAATAGGGTTGCAAAATTCCGGTAACTTTCCCCACAACCAGGATTGGTAGGGAGGTGGGAATATAAAACATGGCACGTGTTTTATAGAAATTACAGGGAGACTGAATAGACTGAAAAATGTATATTCAGTGTAGGACAGGGAGACTGTATAGACTGAAAAATGTATATTCAGTGTAGGACAGGGAGACTGTATAGACTGAAAAATGTATATTCAGTGTAGGACAGGGAGACGGTATAGACTGAAAAATGTATATTCAGTGTAGGACAGGGAGACTGTATAGACTGAAAAATGTATATTCAGTGTAGGACAGGGAGACTGTATAGACTGAAAAATGAATATTCAGTGTAGGACAGGGAGACTGTATAGACTGAAAAATGTATATTCAGTGTAGGACAGGAAGACTGTATAGACTGTATAGACTGTATAATGTATATTCAGTGTAGGACAGGGAGACTGTATAGACTGTATAGACTGAAAAATGTATATTCAGTGTAGGACAGGGAGACTGTATAGACTGAAAAATGTATATTCAGTGTAGGACAGGGAGACTGTATAGACTGAAAAATGTATATTCAGTGTAGGACAGGGAGACTGTATAGACTGAAAAATGTATATTCAGTGTAGGACAGGGAGACTGTATAGACTGAAAAATGTATATTCAGTGTAGGACAGGAAGACTGTATAGACTGTATAGACTGTATAATGTATATTCAGTGTAGGACAGGGAGACTGTATAGACTGTATAGACTGAAAAATGTATATTCAGTGTAGGACAGGGAGACTGTATAGACTGAAACATGTATATTCAGTGTAGGACAGGGAGACTGTATAGACTGAAAAATGTATATTCAGTGTAGGACAGGGAGACTGTATAGACTGAAAAATGTATATTCAGTGTAGGACAGGGAGACTGTATAGACTGAAACATGTATATTCAGTGTAGGACAGGGAGACTGTATAGACTATATAGACTGTATAATGTATATTCAGTGTAGGACAGGGAGACTGTATAGACTGTATAGACTGAAAAATGTATATTCAGTGTAGGACAGGGAGACTGTATAGACTGAAAAATGTATATTCAGTGTAGGACAGGAAGACTGTATAGACTGTATAATGTATATTCAGTGTAGGACAGGGAGACTGAATAGACTGAAAAATGTATATTCAGTGTAGGACAGGGAGACTGTATAGACTGAAAAATGTATATTCAGTGTAGGACAGGGAGACTGTATAGACTGAAAAATGTATATTCAGTGTAGGACAGGGAGACTGTATAGACTGAAAAATGTATATTCCGTGTAGGACAGGGAGACTGTATAGACTGGAAAATGTATATTCAGTGTAGGACAGGGAGACTGTATAGACTATATAGACTGTATAATGTATATTCAGTGTAGGACAGGAAGACTGTATAGACTATATAGACTGAAACATGTATATTCACTGTAGGATAGGGAGACTGTATAGACTGAAAAATGTATATTCAGTGTAGGACAGGGAGACTGTATAGACTGTATAGACTGTATAATGTATATTCACTGTAGGACAGGGAGACTGTATAGACTGTATAATGTATATTCAGTGTAGGACAGGGAGACTGTATAGACTGTATAATGTATATTCAGTGTAGGACAGGGAGACTGTATAGACTGTATAATGTATATTCAGTGTAGGACAGGGAGACTGTATAGACTGTATAGACTGTATAATGTATATTCACTGTAGGACAGGGAGACTGTATAGACTGTATAGACTGTATAATGTATATTCACTGTAGGACAGGGAGACTGTATAGACTGTATAATGTATATTCAGTGTAGGACAGGGAGACTGTATAGACTATATAGACTGTATAATGTATATTCAGTGTAGGACAGGGAGACTGTATAGACTGTATAATGTATATTCAGTGTAGGACAGGGAGACTGTATAGACTATATAGACTGTATAATGTATATTCAGTGTAGGATAGGGAGACTGTATAGACTGTATAATGTATATTCAGTGTAGGATAGGGAGACTGTATAGACTATATAGACTGTATAATGTATATTCAGTGTAGGATAGGGAGACTGTATAGACTGTATAATGTATATTCAGTGTAGGACAGGGAGACTGTATAGACTGTATAGACTGTATAATGTATATTCAGTGTAGGACAGGGAGACTGTATAGACTGAAACATGTATATTCAGTGTAGGACAGGGAGACTGTATAGACTATATAGACTGTATAATGTATATTCAGTGTAGGACAGGGAGACTGTATAGACTGTATAGACTGAAAAATGTATATTCAGTGTAGGACAGGGAGACTGTATAGACTGAAAAATGTATATTCAGTGTAGGACAGGAAGACTGTATAGACTGTATAATGTATATTCAGTGTAGGACAGGGAGACTGAATAGACTGAAAAATGTATATTCAGTGTAGGACAGGGAGACTGTATAGACTGAAAAATGTATATTCAGTGTAGGACAGGGAGACTGTATAGACTGAAAAATGTATATTCAGTGTAGGACAGGGAGACTGTATAGACTGAAAAATGTATATTCAGTGTAGGACAGGGAGACTGTATAGACTGGAAAATGTATATTCAGTGTAGGACAGGGAGACTGTATAGACTATATAGACTGTATAATGTATATTCAGTGTAGGACAGGGAGACTGTATAGACTATATAGACTGAAACATGTATATTCACTGTAGGATAGGGAGACTGTATAGACTGAAAAATGTATATTCACTGTAGGACAGGGAGACTGTATAGACTGTATAATGTATATTCAGTGTAGGACAGGGAGACTGTATAGACTGTATAATGTATATTCAGTGTAGGACAGGGAGACTGTATAATGTATATTCAGTGTAGGACAGGGAGACTGTATAGACTGTATAATGTATATTCAGTGTAGGACAGGGAGACTGTATAGACTGTATAGACTGTATAATGTATATTCACTGTAGGACAGGGAGACTGTATAGACTGTATAGACTGTATAATGTATATTCACTGTAGGACAGGGAGACTGTATAGACTGTATAATGTATATTCAGTGTAGGACAGGGAGACTGTATAGACTATATAGACTGTATAATGTATATTCAGTGTAGGACAGGGAGACTGTATAGACTGTATAATGTATATTCAGTGTAGGACAGGGAGACTGTATAGACTATATAGACTGTATAATGTATATTCAGTGTAGGATAGGGAGACTGTATAGACTGTATAATGTATATTCAGTGTAGGATAGGGAGACTGTATAGACTATATAGACTGTATAATGTATATTCAGTGTAGGATAGGGAGACTGTATAGACTGTATAATGTATATTCAGTGTAGGACAGGGAGACTGTATAGACTGTATAGACTGTATAATGTATATTCAGTGTAGGACAGGGAGACTGTATAGACTGTATAATGTATATTCAGTGTAGGACAGGGAGACTGTATAGACTGTATAATGTATATTCACTGTAGGACAGGGAGACTGTATAGACTGTATAGACTGTATAATGTATATTCACTGTAGGACAGGGAGACTGTATAGACTGTATAATGTATATTCAGTGTAGGATAGGGAGACTGTATAGACTATATAGACTGTATAATGTATATTCAGTGTAGGACAGGGAGACTGTATAGACTGTATAGACTGTAAAATGTATATTCACTGTAGGACAGGGAGACTGTATAGACTGTATAGACTGTATAATGTATATTCAGTGTAGGATAGGGAGACTGTATAGACTATATAGACTGTATAATGTATATTCAGTGTAGGACAGGGAAACTGTATAGACTGTATATGTACAGATGAAGTCAGAAGTTTACATACACTTTAGCCAAATACACAATTCCTGACATTTAATCCCAGTAGAAAATCCCTGTTTTAGGTCAGTTAGGATCACCACTTTATTTGAAGAATGTGAAATGTCAGAATAATAGTAGAGAGAATGATTTATTTCAGCTTTTATTTCTTTCATCACATTCCCAGTGGGTCAGAAGTTTACATACACTCAATTAGTATTTGGTAGCATTGCCTTTAAATTGTTTAACTTGGGTCAAATGTTCTAGGTAGACTTCCACAAGCTTCCCACAATACGTTGGGTGAATTTTGGCCCATTCCTCCTGACAGAGCTGGTGTAACTGAGTCAGGTTTGTAGGCCTCCTTGCTCGCACACGCTTTTTCAGTTCTGCCCACACATTTTCTATGGGATTAAGGTCAGGGCTTTGTGATGACCACTCCAATACCTTGACTTTGTTGTCCTTAAGCCATTTTGCCACAACTTTGGAAGAATGCTTGGGGACATTGTCCATTTGGAAGACCCATTTGCGACCAAGCTTTAACTTCCTGACTGATGTCTTGAGATGTTGCTTCAATATATCCACATAATTTTCCTGCCTCATGATGCCATCTATTTTGTGAAGTGCACCAGTCCCTCCTGCAGCGAAGCAACCCCACAACATGATGCTGCCACCCCCGTGCTTCACAGTTGGGATGGTGTTCTTCGGCTTGCAAGCCTCCCCCTTTTTCCTCCAAACACAACGATGGTCATTATGGCCAAACAGTTCTATTTTTGTTTCATCAGAACAGAGGACATTTCTCCAAAAAGTACGATCTTTGTCTCCATGTGCTGTTTCAAACCGTTGTCTGGCTTTTTTATGAAGGTTTGGAGCAATGGCTTCTTCCTTGCTGAGCGGCCTTTTCAGGTTATGTCAATATAGGACTTGTTTTACTGTGGATACAGATACTTTTGTACTTGTTTTCTCCAGCATCTTCAAAGGGTCCTTTGCTGTTGTTCTGGGATTGATTTGCACTTTTCGCACCAAAGTACGTTCATCTCTAGGAGACAGAAGGCGTCTCCTTCCTGAGCGGTATGACGGCTGCGTGGTCCCATGGTGTTTATACTTGCGTACTATTGTTTAAACAGATTAACGTGGTACCTTCAGGCGTTTGGAAATTGCTCCCAAGGATGAACCAGACTACCATTTTTTTGCTGAGGTCTTGGCTGATTTCTTTTCATTTTCCCATGATGTCAAGCAAAGAGGAATTTAGTTTGAAGGCAAGCCTTGAAATACCTCGACAGGTACACCTCCAATTGACTCTAATGATGTCTATTAGCCTATCAGAAGCTTCTAAAGCAATGACATAATTTTCTGGAATTTTCCAAGCTGTCTAAAGGCACTTCTGACCCACTGGAATTGTGATACAGTGAATTATAAGTGAAATAATCTGTCTGTAAACAATTGTTGGAAAAATTACTCGTGTCATGCACAAAGTAGATATTTTTACAGATTTGCCAAAATTATAGTGTGTTAACAAGAAATTTGTGGAGTGGTTGAAAAACGAGTTTTAATGGACTCCAACCTAAGTATGTAAACTTCTGACTTCAACTGAATGTGTGTGTGTGTGTGTATATGTGTGTGTGTGTGTACATTGCATTGCGAAAGTATTCGGCCCCCTTGAACTTTGCGACCTTTTGCCACATTTCAGGTTTCAAACATAAAGATATAAAACTGTATTTTTTTGTGAAGAATCAACAACAAGTGGGACACAATCATGAAGTGGAACGACATTTATTGGATATTTCAAACTTTTTTAACAAATCAAAAACTGAAAAATTGGGCGTGCAAAATTTGCTGCGATTACAGCTTTAAGTCGCTTGGGGTATGTCTCTATCAGTTTTGCACATCGAGAGACTGAAATTGTTTCCCATTCCTCCTTGCAAAACAGCTCGAGCTCAGTGAGGTTGGATGGAGAGCATTTGTGAACAGCAGTTTTCAGTTCTTTCCACAGATTCTCGATTGGATTCAGGTCTGGACTTTGACTTGGCCATTCTAACACCTGGATATGTTTATTTTTGAACCATTCCATTGTAGATTTTGCTTTATGTTTTGGATCATTGTCTTGTTGGAAGACAAATCTCCGTCCCAGTCTCCGGTCTTTTGCAGACTCCATCAGGTTTTCTTCCAGAATGATCCTGTATTTGGCTCCATCCATCTTCCCATCAATTTTAACCATCTTCCCTGTCCCTGCTGAAGAAAAGCAGGCCCAAACCATGATGCTGCCACCACCATGTTTGACAGTGGGGATGGTGTGTTCAGGGTGATGAGCTGTGTTGTTTTTACGCCAAACATAACGTTTTGCATTGTTGCCAAAAAGTTCAATTTTGGTTTCATCTGACCAGAGCACCTTCTTCCACATGTTTGGTGTGTCTCCCAGGTGGCTTGTGGCAGACTTTAAACAACACTTTTTATGGATATCTTTAAGAAATGGCTTTCTTCTTGCCACTCTTCCATAAAGGCCAGATGTGTGCAATATACAACTGATTGTTGTCCTATGGACAGAGTCTCCCACCTCAGCTGTAGATCTCTGCAGTTCATCCAGAGTGATCATGGGCCTCTTGGCTGCATCTCTGATCAGTCTTCTCCTTGTATGAGCTGAAAGTTTAGAGGGACGGCCAGGTCTTGGTAGATTTGCAGTGGTCTGATACTCCTTCCATTTCAATATTATCGCTTGCACAGTGCTCCTTGGGATGTTTAAAGCTTGGGAAATCTTTTTGTATCCAAATCCGGCTTTAAACTTCTTCACAACAGTATCTCGGACCTGCCTGGTGTGTTCCTTGTTCTTCATGATGCTCTCTGCGCTTTTAACAGACCTCTGAGACTATCACAGTGCAGGTGCATTTATACGGAGACTTGATTACACACAGGTGGATTGTATTTATCATCATTAGTCATTTAGGTCAACATTGGATCATTCAGAGATCCTCACTGAACTTCTGGAGAGAGTTTGCTGCACTGAAAGTAAAGGGGCTGAATAATTTTGCACGCCCAATTTTTCAGTTTTTGATTTGTTAAAAAAGTTTGAAATATCCAATTAATGTCGTTCCACTTCATGATTGTGTCCCACTTGTTGTTGATTCTTCACAAAAAAATACAGTTTTATATCTTTATGTTTCAAGCCTGAAATGTGACAAAAGGTCGCAAAGTTCAAGGGGGCCGAATACTTTCGCAATGCACTGTATATGTATGTGTGTATATATGTGTGTGTGTGTGTGAGTCCCACCTTGAGTTCCTGTTGCCTCTTGTAGTGGTGCATCATCATCTGTTTCTGTTGTTCCTCTGTGACCACAGGTTCTCTGGCTGGCGCCCCCTGGCCCCTCTGACAGAAACACATGGTCAAAACATCAGGACGAGCTACACCAGTGGGTCATGGGTGATCAATCTATTATATCCATTTGTGGGACCTAGAACATCAAAATATATCCCCGTCTAGAACGTCTAGATCTATCCCCCGTCTAGAACGTCTAGATCTATCCCCCATCTAGATCGTCTAGATCTGTCTCCCAAGAACGTCTAGATCTATCTCTCTCGCTCTAGAACGTCTAAATCTCTCTCTAGAACAATCCTAGATCTATCTCTCTCTAGAACATCTAGATCTATCTCTCTCTAGAACATCTAGATCTATCTCTCTCTAGAACATCTAGATCTATCTCTCCAGGCTACGACCAAGGGCTAGGCCTACTACGAACTGAAAAGCATGGACTATTGCTTCCTGGTTTCCTCTCCTTACCTCATTTTATTGGCTCTGATGTGATCTGAACTATCCTGTGTTTTTATATGGAGATGAGAGAAGAAACCACTTTGGATTATTGACATGTAAAAATGTACTCTGTCTCCATTTTCAAGATGTCGACGACGCGTAGCTCAGTCACACCCGAGAACAGCTGATAAAGTGGCTCGCGCTCTGCTCACGCGGGCAAACATAAACGTTCAGTGTAACAGGTAAACGCACCAGTGTGCATCTCCTCCAATCAGTAACGCACCAGTGTGCATCTCCTCCAATCAGCAACGCACCAGTGTGCATCTCCTCCAATCAGCAACGCACCAGTGTGCATCTCCTCCAATCAGCAACGCACCAGTGTGCATCTCCTCCAGTCAGTAACGCACCAGTGTGCATCTCCTCCAGTCAGTAACGCACCAGTGTGCATCTCCTCCAGTCAGTAACGCACCAGTGTGCATCTCCTCCAGTCAGTAACGCACCAGTGTGCATCTCCTCCAGTCAGTAACGCACCAGTGTGCATCTCCTCCAGTCAGTAACGCACCAGTGTGTAGCTCCACCCACCTGTCCCTACCGGCTAGTTGTAGTGTAGCTCCACCCACCTGTCCCTACCGGCTAGTTGTAATGTAGCTCCACCCACCTGTCCCTACCGGCTAGTTGTAATGTAGCTCCACCCACCTGTCCCTACCGGCTAGTTGTAGTGTAGCTCCACCCACCGGTCCCTACCGGCTAGTTGTAGTGTAGCTCCCCCCACCTGTCCCTACCGGCTAGTTGTAGTGTAGCTCCACCCACCTGTCCCTACCGGCTAGTTGTAGTGTAGCTCCACCCTCCTGTCCCTACCGGCTAGTTGTAGTGTAGCTCCACCCACCTGTCCCTACCGGCTAGCTGTAGTGTAGCTCCACCCACCTGTCCCTACCGGCTAGCTGTAGTGTAGCTCCACCCACCTGTCCCTATCGGCTAGCTGTAGTGTAGCTCCACCCACCTGTCCCTACCGGCTAGTTGTAGTGTAGCTCCACCCACCTGTCCCCACTGGCTAGTTGTAGTGTAGCTCCACCCACCTGTCCCTACCGGCTAGCTGTAGTGTAGCTCCACCCACCTGTCCCTACCGGCTAGCTGTAGTGTAGCTCCACCCACCTGTCCCTACGGGCTAGCTGTAGTGTAGCTCCACCCACCTGTCCCTACGGGCTAGTTGTAGTGTAGCTCCACCCACCTGTCCCTACCGGCTAGTTGTAGTGTAGCTCCACCCACTTGTCCCTACCGGCTAGTTGTAGTGTAGCTCCACCCACCTGTCCCTTCCGGCTAGTTGTAGTGTAGCTCCACCCACCTGTCCCTACCGGCTAGTTGAAGTGTAGCTCCACCCACCTGTCCCTACCGGCTAGTTGTAGTATAGCTCCACCCACCTGTCCCTACCGGCTAGTTGTAGTGTAGCTCCACCCACCTGTCCCTACTGACAAGTTGTGTAGCTCCACCCACCTTCTGTATTTTGACTACGATCTTGGTTTTGTCGTTCTTGCCGATGTAATCCAGTAGTTTCTTCCCTCTATGCAACTCCTTAGCAGCCCACCACAGCTGAGCCTCCTCCACTGGAATCACCTGGAGAGATGCCTGGGAGAGACGAGGGAGGGGAGGAGGGAGAGAGAGAGAGGAGGGAGGAGGCAGAGAGGAGGAAGGGGTAGAGAGGAGGGAGGGGTAGAGAGGAGGGAGGGAGGAGGGAGAGAGAGAGATACGGGAGGGGGAGAGAGGAGGGTGGGGTAGAGAGGGGAGGAGGGAGAGAGACAGATATGGGAGGAGGCAGAGAGGAGGGAGGGAGGAGGGAGAGAGGCGGGAGGGAGGAGGGAGAGAGGGGGAGGGAGGGGAGGAGGGAGAGAGAGATACGGGAGGAGGCAGAGAGGAGGGAGGGGGAGAGAGAGAGAGGGGTAGAGAGGAGGGAGGGGGAGAGAGAGAGGAGGGAGGGGTAGAGAGGAGGGAGGGAGGAGGGAGAGAGGAGGGAGGGAGGGGGAGGGAGGAGAGAGAGAGAGGAGGGAGGGGTAGGGAGAGAGGAGGGGGAGGGAGGGGTAGGGAGGAGGGAGAGAGGAGGGGGAGAGAGGCAGGGGGAGGGAGTGAGGGGGGAGAGAGAGAGGAGGGAAGGAGGGGGAGAGAGAGAGGAGGGGGAGAGAGAATGGAGGGAGGGGAGAGAGACAAATAGAGGGGGAGATAGACAGAGAGACAATTGGACAGAGGGAGAGGGTTCGGTGTTATCTCAACTGATAATCAGGGGTTTTGTACATCTGGACAACACACACACCAGGATTCTGAGCAATAAAAATATATTTAAAAAAAATGAATTGTTGGACTTAAGACTGTAAAAAACAGCAGTAAATCAGCTCCAAATTATTTTAATTTCAGAAATCTGTTCCCAAGTATTCTCACACATAGTAGAGAGACATGTGATCTTATACAAATGTAAGCAAGGTTGCAAATTATTATGTTTTAGTCCAACATTATACGGTGCATTCAGAAAGTATTCAGACGCCTTCACTTTTTCCACATTTTGTTACATTACAGCCTTATTATAACATTGATTAAATTATTTGTCATTATCGACAATAATGACAAAGTGAAAACAGGTTTTTAGACATTTTTGCAAATGCTTTACAAATAAAAAACAGAAATACCTTATTTACATAAGTATTTCAGACCCTTTGCTATGAGACTCTAAATTGAGCTCAGGTGCATCCTGTTTCCATTGATCATCCTTGAGATGTTTCTGCAACTTGATTGGAGTCCACCTGTGGTAAATTCAATTGATTGGACATGATTTAGAAAGGCACACACCTGTCTATATAAAGGTCCCACAGTTGACAGTGCATGTCAGAGCAAAAACCAAGCCATGAGGTCGAAGGAACTGTCTGTAAAGCTCTGAGACAGGATTGTGTCGAGGCACAGATCTGGAGAAAGGTACCAAAAATATTCTGCGGCATTGAAGTTCCCCAAGAACACAGTGACCTACAACATTCTTAAATGGAAGATGTTTGGAACAACCAAGACTCTTCCTAGACCTGGCCGCCTGGTCAAACTGAGCAATCGGGAGAAGGGCCTTGGTCAGGGAGGTGACCAAGAACCTGATGGTTACTCTGACAGAGCTCCAGAGTTCCTCTGTGGAGATGGGAGAACCTTCCAGAAGGACAACCATCTCTGCAGCACTCCACCAATCAGGCCTTTATGGTAGAGTGACCAGAAGGAAGCCACTCCTCAGTAAAAGGCACATGAGTTTGCCAAAAGGCACCTAAAGGACTCAGACCATGAGAAACAAGACTCTCTGATGAAACCAAGATTGAACTCTTTGCCCTGAATGCCAAGCGTCACGTCTGGAGGAAACCTGGCACCATCCCTACGGTGAAGCATGGTGGTGGCAGCATCATGCTGTGGGGATGTTTTTCAGCGGCAGGGACTGGGAGAGTAGGCAGGATCGAGGGAAAGATGAACGGAGCAAAGTACAGAGAGATCCTTGATGAAAATCTGCTCCAAGGCACTCAGGACCTCAGACTGGGGTGAAGTTTCACTTTCCAACAGGACAATGACCCTAAACACACAGCCAAGACAATGCAGGAGTGGCTTCGGGACAAGCCTCAGTGTCCTTGAGTGGCCCAGCCAAAGTCCGGACTTGACCCCGATCAAACATCTCTGGAGAGACCTGAAAATAGCTGTGCAGCAACACTCCCCATCCAACCTGACAGAGCTTGAGAGGATCTGCAGGGAGGAATGGGAGAAACTTCCCAAATACAGGTGTGCCAAGCTTGTAGCGTCATACCCAAGAAGACTGGAGGCTGTAATCACTGCAAAACGTGCTTCATCAAAGTACTGAGTAAAGGGTCTGAATACTTATGTAAATGTCATATTTCAGTTAATATTTAATCAAAAATTCTCAAAAAACCTGTTCTTGCTTTGTAATTATGGGGTATTGTGATGTCATTATGGGGTATTGTGATGTCATTATGGGGTATTGTGATGTCATTATGGGGTATTGTGATGTCATTATGGGGTATTGTGTGTAGATTAATGATGGGGGAAAAAAACAAACAATTTAATCCATTTTAGAGTAAGGCTGTAACGTAACAAAATGTGGAAAATGTCACGGGGTCTGAATACTTTCCGAATGCACTGTACAGTATACGTTAGGGCTTATTGAGGTCAATTTGAAGTCGACAAATGATTTGTTATTATGTTGCAGGCCCCCGACCATCTTCCCGCGGTTAAATGTAGTTGATGATGCCTGCCATACACTGTAACGTCAGGGAGGTGATGCCTGCCTTACACTAACGTCAGGGAGGTGATGCCTGCCATACACTGTAACGTCAGGGAGGTGATGCCTGCCATACACTAACGTCAGGGAGGTGATGCCTGCCATACACTAACGTCAGGGAGGTGATGCCTGCCATACACTAACGTCAGGGAGGTGATGCCTGCCTTACACTAACGTCAGGGAGGTGATGCCTGCCATACACTAACGTCAGGGAGGTGATGCCTGCCATACACGAACGTCAGGGAGGTGATGCCTGCCATACACGAACGTCAGGGAGGTGATGCCTGCCATACACTAACGTCAGGGAGGTGATGCCTGCCATACACTAACGTCAGGGAGGTGATGCCTGCCATACACTGTAACGTCAGGGAGGTGATGCCTGCCATACACTGTAACGTCAGGGAGGTGATGCCTGCCATACACTAACGTCAGGGAGGTGATGCCTGCCATACACTGTAACGTCAGGGAGGTGATGCCTGCCATACACTAACGTCAGGGAGGTGATGCCTGCCATACACTAACGTCAGGGAGGTGATGCCTGCCATACACTAACGTCAGGGAGGTGATGCCTGCCATACACTGGAACGTCAGGGAGGTGATGCCTGCCATACACTGGAACGTCAGGGAGGTGATGCCTGCCATACACTGGAACGTCAGGGAGGTGATGCCTGCCATACACTGGAACGTCAGGGAGGTGATCCATGTACAGACCCAGTCCACAGAATTAACAACAACTGAGATAAATATTTAATAAATGTATTAATAAATAGAAGGACAGATGATCTCTATGGGGAAGCCATCTGGTGGTGACGTGACGACCCAGGAAGAGGCCTGCTGTTTACCTACCTGTGTTCCTGACAGGTCCTCCTGGTCCTCCAGCTCCATCCTGATTGGGTCGTGTGGCGGCAAGCCCATGGGGTAGACTATCATCACCGCGCCCCTCAGCTGGTCCAGCGCCTCCTTCACCGTCTCCATGGTAACACACACACCAGCCACCGCCTGTTTCTGAAGAGCACAAAAGGAGGAGAAATAAGAAAAAAAAGGGGCCTGCGTCACCAAAGGACACCCTAAACCCTACATAGTGCACTACTTCCCCTATAGGGCCCAGGTTCAAAGTAATGCACCGTATAGGGTATAGGGTGCCGTTTGGGACTCAGTATAACGTGTGTGGTGTGATCCATTAGATGTAGTTTTTCATATCTGGTGTAGGCCTAGAATGTGAGATGACGTGACTGTCTGTGTTGGATATTTAAATACAGTAGTTACCTTAGAGATGACTGTCTGTGTTGGATATTTAAATATCGTAGTTACCTTAGAGATGACTGTGTGTGTTGGATATTTAAATACCGTAGTTACCTTAGAGATGACTGTGTGTGTTGGATATTTAAATACAGTAGTTACCTTAGAGATGACTGTCTGTGTTGGATATTTAAATACAGTAGTTACCTTAGAGATGACTGTCTGTGTGTTGGATATTTAAATACCGTAGTTACCTTAGAGATGACTGTCTGTGTTGGATATTTAAATACCGTAGTTACCTTAGAGATGACTGTCTGTTGGATATTTAAATACAGTAGTTACCTTAGAGATGAGTGTCTGTGTTGGATATTTAAATACAGTAGTTACCTTAGAGATGAGTGTCTGTGTTGGATATTTAAATACAGTAGTTACCTTAGAGATGACTGTCTGTGTTGGATATTTAAATACAGTAGTTACCTTAGAGATGACTGTCTGTTGGATATTTAAATACAGTAGTTACCTTAGAGATGACTGTCTGTCTGTTGGATATTTAAATACCGTAGTTACCTTAGAGATGACTGTCTGTTGGATATTTAAATACAGTAGTTACCTTAGAGATGACTGTCTGTTGGATATTTAAATACAGTAGTTACCTTAGAGATGACTGTGTGTGTTGGATATTTAAATACAGTAGTTACCTTAGAGATGACTGTGTGTGTTGGATATTTAAATACAGTAGTTACCTTAGAGATGACTGTCTGTGTTGGATATTTAAATACAGTAGTTACCTTAGAGATGACTGTGTGTGTTGGATATTTAAATACAGTAGTTACCTTAGAGATGACTGTGTGTGTTGGATATTTAAATACCGTAGTTACCTTAGAGATGACTGTCTGTGTGTTGGATATTTAAATACCGTAGTTACCTTAGAGATGACTGTCTGTGTTTTGGATACTTCAATACCGTAGTTACCTTAGAGATGACTGTGTGTGTTGGATATTTAAATACAGTAGTTACCTTAGAGATTACTTTATGTGTTGGATATTTAAATACAGTAGTTACCTTAGAGATGACTGTGTGTGTTGGATATTTAAATACAGTAGTTACCTTAGAGATGACTGTGTGTGTTGGATATTTAAATACCGTAGTTACCTTAGAGATGACTGTCTGTGTTTTGGATACTTCAATACCGTAGTTACCTTAGAGATGACTGTCTGTGTTGGATATTTAAATACAGTAGTTACCTTAGAGATGACTGTGTGTGTTGGATATTTAAATACAGTAGTTACCTTAGAGATGACTGTGTGTGTTGGATATTTAAATACAGTAGTTACCTTAGAGATGACTGTGTGTGTTGGATATTTAAATACAGTAGTTACCTTAGAGATGACTGTGTGTGTTGGATATTTAAATACAGTAGTTACCTTAGAGATGACTGTCTGTGTTGGATATTTAAATACAGTAGTTACCTTAGAGATGACTGTCTGTGTGTTGGATATTTAAATACAGTAGTTACCTTAGAGATGACTGTGTGTGTTGGATATTTAAATACAGTAGTTACCTTAGAGATGACTGTCTGTTGGATATTTAAATACAGTAGTTACCTTAGAGATGACTGTCTGTTGGATATTTAAATACAGTAGTTACCTTAGAGATGACTGTCTGTTGGATATTTAAATACAGTAGTTACCTTAGAGATGACTGTCTGTGTTGGATATTTAAATACAGTAGTTACCTTAGATGACTGTCTGTGTTGGATATTTAAATACCGTAGTTACCTTAGAGATGACTGTCTGTGTTGGATATTTAAATACAGTAGTTACCTTAGAGATGACTGTCTGTGTGTTGGATATTTAAATACCGTAGTTACCTTAGAGATGACTGTCTGTTGGATATTTAAATACAGTAGTTACCTTAGAGATGACTGTCTGTTGGATATTTAAATACAGTAGTTACCTTAGAGATGATTGTGTGCGTTGGATATTTAAATACAGTAGTTACCTTAGAGATGACTGTCTGTGTTGGATATTTAAATACAGTAGTTACCTTAGAGATGACTGTCTGTGTTGGATATTTAAATACCGTAGTTACCTTAGAGATGACTGTCTGTTGGATATTTAAATACAGTAGTTACCTTAGAGATGACTGTCTGTTGGATATTTAAATACAGTAGTTACCTTAGAGATGACTGTGTGTGTTGGATATTTAAATACAGTAGTTACCTTAGAGATGACTGTCTGTTGGATATTTAAATACCGTAGTTACCTTAGAGATGACTGTCTGTGTTGGATATTTAAATACCGTAGTTACCTTAGAGATGACTGTCTGTGTTGGATATTTAAATACAGTAGTTACCTTAGAGATGACTGTGTGTGTTGGATATTTAAATACCGTAGTTACCTTAGAGATGACTGTGTGTGTTGGATATTTAAATACCGTAGTTACCTTAGAGATGACTGTCTGTGTTGGATATTTAAATACCGTAGTTACCTTAGAGATGACTGTGTGTGTTGGATATTTAAATACCGTAGTTACCTTAGAGATGACTGCCTTGGCCTCCTCCATAGTGTTCCTCAGCACCTCCTTCATCTTCTGGTTAGGAGCTGGAAGAGGAGGAAGAGGGAGCACACTCAGGTTCAGGGTTAATTCCATTTACAGAAAGTAAACCAAATTACACATTTTCCTAATTGAAAAGCATTGAGAAAATTGGAATTTCAGTGGTCCCAACTCTCTCAGGTTCACAACAATATAGCCAGGAGGACTCTTGCCAGTCTCTATACAAGAGCCAAGCCCCTGGGCAGAGAGAGCAGGCTCCAGACTGGTGGAGGTAGGAGCACACAGAACTACTGTATGTCAGCTAGAACAAGTGTCAATTGTCCTCTTTACTAAAGCCAAGATTGTTTTTTTTTACCTTTAATTTAACTAGGCAAGTCAGTTAAGAACAAATTCTTATTTACTACGATGGCCTGCACCGGCCCAACCCAGACGACGCTGGGCCAATTGTGCGGCGCCCAATCGCGGCCGGATGTGATACAGCCTGGAATCTAACCAGGGCGTCTGTAGTGACGCCTCTAGCACTGAGATGCAGTGCCTTAGACCGCTGGGCCACTAGGGAGCCCACATTGACCAAGACACTGGCCACAAAGAGCAGGATCCAGGCCCAGACCAAATTATGGTGGCCATCAAATTTGTCACATTACAGTGTGTATGGAAGAAAACGGAACCAAACTAGGGATGTTAACGGTTAACCTTTAATTGGTTAGCTGCTTTAATTGGTTAGCTGCTTTAATTGGTTAGCTGCTTTAATTGGTTAGCTGCTTTAATTGGTTAGCTGCTTTAATTGGTTAGCTGACGAAAATACATTTCTATAGGTTCTTTTGCATAATTTAGTGGAATTCAATTGGCGAATGTGTGTATTTGCGTTAGTCATCATATATCCAATTTATTACATGCCACAGCATACACAGACTAGTTTGAGGAGAGGAATAGTCTACCACCTGTCAGACAGGACCAGAGGAACTACACAGACTAGTTTGAGGAGAGGAATAGTCTACCACCTGTCAGACAGGACCAGAGGAGCTACACAGACTAGTTTGAGGAGAGGAATAGTCTACCACCTGTCAGACAGGACCAGAGGAGCTACACAGACTAGTTTGAGGAGAGGAATAGTCTACCACCTGTCATACAGGACCAGAGGAGCTACACAGACTAGTTTGAGGAGAGGAATAGTCTACCACCTGTCAGACAGGACCAGAGGAGCTCCACAGCCTAGTTTGAGGAGAGGAATAGTCTACCACCTGTCAGACAGCGTGATAGCAACTCCTCAAAAATCTGAGAGAATGAAACATGCTTTTGTAAACTCATTGCGCAACAAATAACAATTCTAAACGCCACCTCCTATTTAAAAAAAAAAAAACAGTTTTGATGACCACGATTAAAAATGTCTTACCTCACTTCAAAGCAGCTTAGCCAAAAATCAGAACATAGAAACATTAACCAGCATTTCTCTCCTGTTCTATTGGTTTCTATATCAACTTTCTTTTCATTTGCCCAGAAGACAAAAGTCACAATTCTAGTGATATTAGCAACACATCCTAGTTGTTGCAATTAGATTCCCCCTCTTTCTAATGGAAATGCTCTTTTCTGGCACATGTAGAACCGCTCACAATACACGTGTGATGTTTAGAATGGTGTTTTCCAGCCAATTAGATTTTGGCAAATGTTTGAAAATGACGTTTTATTCGCTTCTTCATTAAAAGGAGTTGCGTGTTCGATAATAAAACTATAGCCTTTTGACTGTAAGGACGATAGGTGTTTGTCGTTGTGGCCATGTTTACATTAAGCTCTTAATGAAAAAATATCTGTTCGCTTGTTTAGCCCGAGGAATGCTCAAGTCCGTTCTCTTATTACGAGGCGGAGTTCAATATTGATAACTGATCACGCTATTCACGATGAAAAAAAAACAACATGGAGTCACCGATCAATACATGCTTACCTGTACCTATGTTTGTCCTGTACAACTGCGGTCCTTCCGCATGGTCCTGACATTACTACTTTTAATAAAAACTTTTATTGAATACAACCATAGACTTCTTTTCCCCCTCATTTTTGTTGCTCAATTTAGCGCGAAACCGCCTGTGTGGATTTAAATTTCAGCTTACGTAGTATGCCAAGGAGTCTGTCTCCAGTTGAGCTACACAAATTTGTTAAAAAGTCGGTGGATGAATTCAATACGGTTTTTATTAAAAAGTATACATTTCAGCATCCCGTGGAAGGACCACAGTTGTACAGGTCAGCGTTTTCAGAATGTACATATTTAACAAGTATCGGCTGATGGGGACTCAATTTTGTTGCTATCAAATCGCGGGACCAGTTATCACTCAACTCTGCAATGGAGTTGAGTGTTCTTACGCTAGCTCCTTGTATGCATGGATAGTATTTTCTGTCGTTCACGTCATTTTCCTGTTTTGGATTTTATTTTTACCGTTTGTTGACGAATTAATGAGGGTTAGTTAGTCGGAAGCAAACTTGACCAGAATTTGCATCCCAAAAACCAAACAGAACCAAAGAGGACCAAACAGAAGCAAATAGGACCAAATAGAACCAAACGGAACCAAACAGAAGCAAAGAGGACCAAATAGAACCAAACGGAACCAAACAGAAGCAAAGAGGACCAAATAGAACCAAACAGAACCAAACAGAACCAAAGAGGACAAAATAGAACCAAACAGAACCAAAGAGGACCAAATCGAACCAAACAGAACCAAACAGGACCAAATAGGACCAAATAGGACCAAACAGAACCAAAGAGGACCAAATTGAACCAAACAGAACCAAAGAGGACCAAATAGAACCATACAGAACCAAATAGAACCAAACAGAACCATACGGAACCAAACAGAAGCAAAGAGGACCAAATAGAACCAAACAGAACCAAACAGAAGCAAAGAGGACCAAATAGAACCAAACAGAACCAAATAGAACCATATGGAACCAAACAGAAGCAAATGGAACAAAACGGGGAGGAACGTACATAAATTGTCCAATGGACAAGTGTGATTTTATTTATTATACATTTTTACGTTCTGGGGTAACCTATTCCGACTAAGAATACACCTCTGGACTCACCGTGTCCGTTCCTCCTTCCGATCTCATCCTTGTTGAATTCAGGTCCTCCGCTGGGGACACACCTCTCCTCCCACTCGTCTTTTAGCTTCAGGTCAACAATCTGTTCATCCGTCAGACCCTGCATGTTGGGGGGCAGCGTCACTCCGTGGTCCACCAGCTCTGGGAACTCTGAGGGAGGAGACAGGAGAATGGAACACAGACACGTTAACACCCATACCATTTTTTGGCCAAAGGAAGCTGTGTGTGTCTTGTGAAAAGTGTAGAGCTAGTTAGTTAGCTGTATTGTGTATTATATAGTGTAGGGCTAGCTGTATTGTGTATAACACATAGTGTAGAGCTAGCTAGTTAGCTCTATTGTGTACCACATAATGTAGAGCTAGCTAATTAGCTGTATTGTGTATATCATATATTGTTGAGCTAGCTAATTAGCTGTATTGTATACAACAGTGTAGAGCTAGCTAATTAACTGTATTGTATACAACAGTGTAGAGCTAGCTAATTTACTGTATTGTATACAACATAGTGTAGAGCTAGCTCATTAGCTGTATTGTATACAACAGTGTAGAGCTAGCTAATTAGCTGTATTGTATACAACAGTGTAGAGCTAGCTAATTTACTGTATTGTATACAACATAGTGTAGAGCTAGCTAATTAGCTCTATTGTGTATAACATAGTGTAGAGCTAGCTAATTAGCTATATTGTGTATAACATAGTGTAGAGCTAGCTAATTATCTGTATTGTATACAACAGTGTAGAGCTAGCTAATTTACTGTATTGTATACAACAGTGTAGAGCTAGCTAATTAGCTGTATTGTATACAACATAGTGTAGAGCTAGCTAATTATCTGTATTGTATACAACATAGTGTAGAGCTAGCTAATTAGCTCTATTGTGTATAACGTACAGTACCAGTCAAGAGTTTGACACACCTACTCATTCCAGGGTTTTCTACATTGTAGAATAATAGTGAAGACAAACTATGAAATAAAACATGGAATAATGTAGTAACCAAAAAAGTGTTAAACATATATATTTTATATTTGAGATTCTTCAAAGTGGCCACCCTTTGCCCTGATAACAGCTTTGCACACTCTGAGTAGGTGTGTCCAAACTGGTACTGTACATGTAGCCATGTAATGCCTATACTGGTCTATGGTGTACAAATGCAGCTATGTATGGAAGCTTCTGCTAAAGTTCATTAAAAAAAATATATATAGAGACTCGTTCCAAACGGACCAGAGGACAACTAGACCCGTTCTGTATAGACCTGGTCGGATCCAGACCTGGCCCGGTCCGAGTGAGGGAAGCAGCAGAAAAGGTCATTTAGTAACCTACTTTAATAAGCGGAGCTGATAAGGCACGAGAGAAGGGAGAGAGAGGTGTCGTACTGTGAGAGAGGGACACAGGGAGGTAGAGAGAGGTGTCGTACTGTGAGAGAGGGACACAGGGAGGTAGAGAGAGGTGTCGTACTGTGAGAGAGGGACACAGGGAGGTAGAAAGAGGTGTCGTACTGTGAGAGAGGGACACAGGGAGGTAGAGAGAGAGGTGTCTTACTGTGAGAGAGAGACACAGGGAGGTAGAGAGAGGTGTCGTACTGTGAGAGAGGGACACAGGGAGGTAGAGAGAGAGGTGTCGTACTGTGAGAGAGGGACACAGGGAGGTAGAGAGAGGTGTCGTACTGTGAGAGAGGGACACAGGGAGGTAGAGAGAGAGGTGTCGTACTGTGAGAGAGGGACACAGGGAGGTAGAGAGAGGTGTCGTACTGTGAGAGAGGGACACAGGGAGGTAGAGAGAGGTGTCGTACTGTGAGAGAGGGACACAGGGAGGTAGAGAGAGAGGTGTCGTACTGTGAGAGAGGGACACAGGGAGGTAGAGAGAGAGGTGTCGTACTGTGAGAGAGGGACACAGGGAGGTAGAGAGAGGTGTCGTACTGTGAGAGAGGGACACAGGGAGGTAGAGAGAGGTGTCGTACTGTGAGAGAGGGACACAGGGAGGTAGAGAGAGGTGCCGATCTAGTAGGCGGGGGAAGTGCCATATTTTGAGAGAGTGTGACACTTCTGAAAATGGGGCATGAATTGTTTCGCCCCCACCTCCCAGAGTCCTCCTTGCTAACTAGAAGGAGCGACACCGGTAGACAGTGTCCTTCGCTCCAAACTGCCAAACACCTGCACTCACCGTCAATAACAGAACTGACAGGCCGGGGCGAAGGACACTGCCAACCGGTCGCCCCCGTTAGCACAACAGGTGCGAGGCTGGGGCGACATCGTTAGTGACACCGTGTGCCATCTTGCTAGTTATCTACCACACGGTGTCACCCCGCCTGCTGTCTACCTGTGATGCCCCCGCCTACCGCTAGCACAGCAGGTGGGGGGGGGGACACCATGTGCTAGCTAACTAGCTAGCTTGCTATTTAGCGACACCATGTGCTAGCTTGCTAGTTAGATGGCACGTGTCGGCCCAGCCTCCGAGCCTGCTGTGTATCGGACTAGCTGACCAAACTAGCACACAGTGTCCTGCGCTCCCGCCTGACGAACAACTGCTCTCACCGTCGTTAACAGAACTGCCGAAAAACAGTGACCGATAGGCAGAGACAAAGAACACTGTCTACCGGTGTACGGTTAGCCAGCAACCGTTGCCCCTTCTTCTGTGGGGTATATCGGCGGCTTAGTGCATTAGCGCCACCTACTGTACTGGAGCGCCCCCATCACCTGCCTGTCTTAGCTTAAAAATGGACCAATAGAAATATAGAGGGGTTCCTGCAGATGCAGGAATACCAACATGCAGGAACGCCCTGAATTGCAGGCCGCTATTGAACCCTTCTCACTATAGTAGACTAATAGCTGCCTAGGTTATTTATAATCAACTATGTAGTAGACTAATAGCTGCCTAGGTCATTTATAATCAACTATGTAGTAGACTAATAGCTTCCTAGGTTATTTATAATCAACTATGATTACGTAGTACCTGTCTTGACTAAATCAAATCAGGAGAAGATAGTTAAGCTAGCTAGCTAATTGAGGCAGCACTTTCTGATCCTACAGTTACAAATAACAACAACTCCATTCAGAATATTAAGTAGCAGCCTACCTGTTGGCTCTTGGTCGTTGAAGCCTATACTTCTCCTTTTAACTCCCATCATTTTTTTATATTTATTTATTTATTTATTTTTTACCTTTATTTAAGCAAGCCAGTTAAGAACAAATTCTTATTTTCAATGACGGCCTAGGAACAGTGCCCCTGTTCAGGGGCAGAACGACAGATTTGTACCTTGTCAGCTCAGGGGTTTGGTCCTACCTTCCGGTTACTAGTCCAACGCTCTAACCACTAGGCTACCCTGCCGCCCCATTTTAAAGCTGCAATGTAAATTTTTGAGTGAAATGTGTGTAATAGATCTGTCATTCTCATTGACAGCAAGTCTAAGACGTGGTAGATCTGTTCTATGTGCACTATTTCTATGCTTCCCCGTTCTTAAGTTTTGCTTCTTGCGTCTTTTACATTCAGTTTTGTACACCAGCTTCAAACACCTGAAAATACAATACTTTAGGTTATGGAGAAGATACTTCACAGCGGTTTAGATGGTACAATGATTCTCTACATGATTCTCTACCCTACACTTGGTTGTTTTGTCATACAAACTGAAATTAGGCAAACTATTTCAATTTTAGCAACCAAGGAAATGGCGGAGAGATTTCTGCATAGCGGATCTTTAATTCCATCGTCCATTGATTAGATATCTCGTAACTTTTGCCACACATGGATGTTCTGTGACTGTAGCTTATTGCCGCTATCATGACTTACGATTGGCCTACAACAACCTACATGTGCCACTCCTGTGCAAAGTGAGAGCACCAGCGTAAAGTATCCTGTCCGGGGGGTATCGTCGGATGGAGCCATGGTGTCTCCCGACCCCTCCTGTCTCAGCCTCCAGTATTTATGCTGCAGTAGTTTATGTGTCGGGGGGGGCTAGGGTCAGTCTGTTATATCTGGAGTATTTCTCCTGTCTTATCTGGTGTCCTGTGTGAATGTAAGTATGCTCTCTCTAATTCTCTCTTTCTTTCTCTCTCTCGAAGGACCTGAGCCCTAGGACCATGCCTCAGGACTACCTGGCCTGATGACTCCTTGCTGTCCCCAGTCCAGTTTTTTCTAGCCACCCTGCTTCTACACCTACATTGCTTGCTGTTTGGGGTTTTAGGCTGAGTTTCTGTACAGCACTTTGTGACATCAGCTGATGTAAGAAGGACTTTATAAATACATTTGATTTGATTGATACAATGTCTCTCTCTCTGGATCTGTGTGGGGCCCTTCCGGACAAGCCAGTTAAAATTACACAACCCATACCCGTTACAATCATATCAGATCCGACGCAGACAGGTTATTTAGAATTCTGGGCCCGGATCGAGTCTCGGGGTACAGGTGGATCCGTGAAGACCACTAATTGGCACAAGACAGAGGCAGGGTTTATAGCTACATCTTCTTACACCAACTAACGTTACTCACCTGAGCATATCCTGTCTACTTTGAGCCTGGTGTTATAGATGGCTGTGACCTGCTGGGTCAGGGTTTCCAACGGGACGTCGACTGACGTGCTGAACAGGAACTGGCTTTCGTCACCACGTTTCACGTGCAGCTGCACCATTCTCTGCAATGATGTCAAAGTATTAGCTAGCTAACTAGCTAGCCAGCCAGTTGTGAATCCTAAACTATTATATTAGGTTAGATATACCCCCCCCCCCCCTTAAGTTGTTAGCTAACTAGACAGATTTTATAGAGCCGGTAGGTAACGTTAACTATGTCAGCTGGCGGACTAGTCTAAAAGTTATAGCTACCAAACTAGAAAGCTCCATCAGAAATTAAGTTACCATAGCAACTAAACACCAACTTCCCTCTGTTGATAACTAACTACCGTTAGCTGTGAAACAACTTTTCAATTTCAATTTCAATTTCAATTTTTATTTTTTAGCTACATACAAATTACTAACATTTTACAGGCAAATTAATATTGTGACATGGATAAGAGTTAACTTTATAACAATAGACAAAAAACCTACCGCTGTGGAAAAGGCAGCGTCAGGAAGGACACAAAATAGCAGCGTACCAGAGGTGTCGCAGTGTTCAATCGTTTGTAAACAAAGTATCGCGAGACATCCGGGAACCCTGGCGAAACACCAGAGATAATTTTGAAGAGATGGGGAAACTCTATTGGAATAGTATTAACGCCCATTGTGTACGTTGCCAATATTACGTTGAAGAGAAGAGCCATGCTGTTCATTCTGGGCGATTCTGGGACAAGGAAAGCTCTCCTTCAAGGTGTGAATGTGAGTTAATTGGACGCTAACTCAAAAATCCAATATAAGCATGAACTTCTTCAATAAGTACAACATTACAAATATTTTCCAAGATGTAAGATAATCAACTTTCTATCTGTGATTTTGTATAGCTTTGGAATCGTGACATTACGTACTTTCGAGGAAAATAGGCACATTTCTCGACTCACACTGACTTTGAGAAGGGATTGCGTGACGATTAGCTTACCAACGGCGTGACGCAGCATGACACCGTAAACACGATTGGTCGACAGTCTGTTGATGGAGCGTTGCACGTTTATTTCTAATCATTTGTCAAAGGGATTCCTATCTCCTCCTTTCTCCAAAAATATTTCTGACCAGCCTGAGGTTGGGGTTTGAGAAGTGAAAAATTCTTCATTAGTTGTTAATTTTTCTCGAAATCTGAAGGCACAACAGTTAGACACGTTTTTCTGTAAGGCTATTAAGACTCTTTATACGAATGGTAACAGCTCTATCAAACTGAAACATGGCACCTCACCTAGAAGTGAGTTAAAGAGAGGAATTAGGCAAGGTTGTCCTATCTCACTGTGTCTGTTTTTATTAATCACCCAACTTCTTACAAATTCTTTAAATAATAGTCCTGTACAAAGTATTTCCATAGCTGGGAAAGAAATACTTATTAGCCAGCTGGCTGGCGATACAACACTTTTTCTGAAAGAAGCTAGTCAGATTCCCATATCGACCAAATGTGATAGAATCCTTTCCCAAAGCGTCTGGTCTATGTTTTAACATTAATAAATGTGAACTCATGGCTGTCAAATATTGTGTGGTTTTCTTATCATTGTCCTTTAATGAATAAGCATCATTTTTCTCCACACAGATATTATATATGGAATAATCCAGACATATTGTATAAACATGCTTCTTTGTTTTTAGAGTATTGGTTCCTAAATAATATCCTATTAGTGAGCCAACTTGTAAATGCAGAGGGTCGTTTACTTAATTATAAGGAATTCTTTATTACTTTAGAAGATCCCAGTAACAACTAAAGATGCTGCAATTGTTTTCGATGCCAATTCCCTCAGGTGTCGTTTGCTTGATTATTCAGGAACGTGACCTGAACTCACCTGACCACCAGAACATACGTATTAACCTCGTTGACTCATCAGGAACGTGTCTGACCACCAGAACATACGTATTAACCTCATTGACTCATCAGGAACGTGTCTGACCACCAGAACATACGTATTAAACCTCGTTGACTCATCAGGAACGTGTCTGACCACCAGAACATACGTATTAACCTCGTTGACTCATCAGGAACGTGTCTGACCACCAGAACATACGTATTAACCTCGTTGACTCATCAGGAACGTGTCTGACCACCAGAACATACGTATTAACCTCATTGACTCATCAGTAGGATATATTTGTTTTTCTATTGCTCCAGTCAACAACACTCGAGCCATAAACATTTCCTAACGTTGTCGTACAGATATAAAAACGTGTCTATGAGATCTATAGATACACAAGAACAATAGAAACAACATTGAATGTAAAACTAAGACTAGGTTTTCCCATAAGGGCTGATGATAAACATATTGTGTGCAGTGAAACATGTTCATGGAATAGGCCTGTTTCCTGTACTAACAGTTTGCGTACTAAATTAACTTTTACTTGTGATGTTTGAAAAGTTTGTCCTAAAGTTTGTCTTGCCATGTTTTTTTTAAACATTTTTATTTTACCTTTATTTAACTAGGCAAGTTAGTTAAGAACTAATTCTTATTTATAATGACTGTGACGTTATGTTCTTCAACCTCCAGTATAACGGTATGGTGGTTCATCATGGTTCACAATGCACCACCGCGGTGATCCTCAGTGACATCTGGACTGAAGTGGAGCTGAGAGGTGAGAGACCGTGGCCATTTAGCCGGCACCGTCGGGAGAGTGATTTCTTTTCTGGTGCATTCCTGGTTCATTCGCATGGTTCCTTTTATGGTTACCAGAGGTTCCCCAGAAACATTCTGTGCTTTACTTGGTTACCAGAGGTTCCCCAGAAACGTTCTGTGCTTTACTTGGTTACCAGAGGTACCCCAGAAACCTTCTGTGCTTTACTTGGTTACCAGAGGTACCCCAGAAACCTTATGTGCTCTACTTGGTTACCAGAGGTTCCCCAGAAACCTTCTGTGCTTTACTTGGTTACCAGAGGTTCACCAGAAACCTTCTGTGCTTTACTTGGTTACCAGAGGTTCCCCAGAAACCTTCTGTGCTTTACTTGGTTACCAGAGGTTCACCAGAAACCTTCTGTGCTCTACTTGGTTACCAGAGGTTCACCAGAAACCTTCTGTGCTCTACTTGGTTACCAGAGGTTCCCCAGAAACCTTCTGTGCTTTACTTGGTTACCAGAGGTTCACCAGAAACCTTCTGTGCTTTACTTGGTTACCAGAGGTTCCCAAGAAACCTTCTGTGCTTTACTTGGTTACCAGAGGTTCCCCAGAAACCTTCTGAGCTTTACTTGGTTACCAGAGGTTCCCCAGAAACCTTCTGTGCTCTACTTTCCACCTCTTCCTCACTGATAGAATACAACTGTATTTGAGTGCCAGAGTCCTTTACCTCCTGATAGAAAGACATTGCATCTGTTGTGTCTTTGAAGTGTTGGACCAAGAGGTCAGCTGACCGTTTTAGTGATGTGTAATTATCCTTTCAGTATATTTATTACGGTTGTGTAATTATCATCTCAGTATGTTTATTAGGGTTGTGTAATTATCCTCTCAGTATGTTTATTAGGGTTGTGTAATTATCATCTCAGTATGTTTATTAGGGTTGTGTAATTATCCTCTCAGTGTGTTTATTAGGGTTGTGTAATTATCCTCTGTGTGTTTATTAGGGTTGTGTAATTATCCTCTCAGTATATTTATTAGGGTTGTGTAATTATCATCTCAGTATGTTTATTAGGGTTGTGTAATTATCATCTCAGTATGTTTATTAGGGTTGTGTAATTATCATCTCAGTATGTTTATTAGGGTTGTGTAATTATCATCTCAGTATGTTTATTAGGGTTGTGTAATTATCCTCTCAGTATGTTTATTAGGGTTGTGTAATTATCCTCTCAGTATGTTTATTAGGGTTGTGTAATTATCATCTCAGTATGTTTATTAGGGTTGTGTAATTATCCTTGGTATGTTTTAGGGTTGTGTAATTATCCTCAGTATGTTTTAGGGTTGTGTAATTATCCTCGGTATGTTTATTAGGGTTGTGTAATTATCCTCAGTATGTTTATTAGGGTTGTGTAATTATCATCTCAGTATGTTTATTAGGGTTGTGTAATGTTTGCTTCCTGTTTGGCTGCCTGGTACGTTGCTCTTAGTGGAAGTTTAGAGGTTTTTTAATTGGTGAAGAGGCAGGGTGGGCCATGTAGCGTTTTTAATTGGTGAAGAGGCAGAGTGGGCCATGTAGCGTTTTTAATTGGTGAAGAGGCAGGGTGGGCCATGTAGCGTTTTTAATTGGTGAAGAGGCAGGGTGGGCCATGTAGCGTTTTTAATTGGTGAAGAGGCAGGGTGGGCCATGTAGCGTTTTTAATTGGTGAAGAGGCAGGGTGGGTCATGTAGCTGTGCTTCTCGCCTTCCGTTCTTCGGACTTTCAGGGTCTTTATTTGTACCCTGCGAACATTGACAATGTATCTTGTATTTGTAGTGGAGTCTTTTTGTGCTTGTCTAACTTCTCTTTGTAACTTTTGCTGTTTTCTTCAGGCTTTCTGTACTGCGTAAAACATAAAAGATGTTATCTTTCAAAAGATGTTACAAACAGGAGATCCTACTCTATTTCTGTCATGCCTAACAACATAACTATCTAGTTTGTTAAAACATAAATGATTGTGACACACATTTTGTAAGCTTAACTTAAAAAGGTATAGCAAGTTCATGCACTTCTCATTCAAACAATTGATACGTAACTTCTTTGAGTTGTTGTGTCACGAATGCTAAAAAGTTAGCACTTAAAACAGTGGCCAGATAAACTAAACCAAAGCATGTACTACTGTTAGACCTTGTCCATAGACTGCGTACATGATAAAGAAACGAATACACCATTTTTTGTATTCTGAACTATCCATTTAAGTAACTCTGTAAATAAGTACCCATGTCTTCTGGGTCGACTGTCTGGAGAAGATGGGTGGGGGGGTCAACACTCTCTCTTACTCTCAAAATCTCTGTTTTTTTGTCCTGTATGACCCCCATTGCTTTCACTCCTGTCTGTTTCCTCTTTCTGTGAGATCATACAGCCTTCTTTTTATTTTTTACACTCTAAAATCCTTTAAGTAAGTTTGGTGTTCTTTTTCAAGGTGGGCCGCTCTGCAGTCCGGGTCAGCATCCCTGCGCTGTCTGGAGAGTCTTTGCTCTTCCCCCAGGTCAGCATCCCTGCGCTGTCTGGAGAGTCTTTACTCTTCCCCGGGTCAGCATCCCTGCGCTGTCTGGAGAGTCTTTGCTCTTCACCGGGTCAGCATCCCTGCGCTGTCTGGAGAGTCTTTGCTCTGCAGTCCGGGTCAGCATCCCTGCGCTGTCTGGAGAGTCTTTGCTTTTCACCGGGTCAGCATCCCTGCGCTGTCTGGAGAGTCTTTGCTTTTCACCGGGTCAGCATCCCTGCGCTGTCTGGAGAGTCTTTGCTCTTCACCGGGTCAGCATCCCTGCGCTGTCTGGAGAGTCTTTGCTCTTCACTGGGTCAGCATCCCTGCGCTGTCTGGAGAGTCTTTGCTTTTCACCGGGTCAGCATCCCTGCGCTGTCTGGAGAGTCTTTGCTCTTCACCGGGTCAGCATCCCTGCGATGTCTGGAGAGTCTTTGCTCTTCACCGGGTCAGCATCCCTGCGCTGTCTGGAGAGTCTTTGCTCTTCACTGGGTCAGCATCCCTGCGCTGTCTGGAGAGTCTTTGCTCTTCACCAGGTCAGCATCCCTGCGCTGTCTGGAGAGTCTTTGCTCTTCACCGGGTCAGTATCCCTGCGCTGTCTGGAGAGTCTTTGCTCTTCCCCGGGTCAGCATCCCTGCACTGTCTGGAGAGTCTTTGCTCTTCCCCGGGTCAGCATCCCTGCGCTGTCTGGAGAGTCTTTGCTCTTCACCGGGTCAGCATCCCTGCGCTGTCTGGAGAGTCTTTGCTTTTCAGCAGCACTTAATTTAATTAATTTTTGTTGTTGCCATATCTAAAAGAAAGCCATATTATGTTACAAATTACAATATTGAAACAGTATAAAACCTTAATGTTGATATAAAAAAGTTAGCAGTGTTATTGATTGTCAATGGTGTTAACAGCAGGAACAGTAACGCCAGTGACAAATCTGATGACAAGATGGCATATCTATAAATGGTGGCCACAGTAGCTCAAACCACACTTCTTAATTAAAATTGTAAATAATTTGCTTAATAATGTGATTTGATCAATTACATAAATATTATTTCCTTTCCCTATACTATAAACTGTGTAACACCAGTGACAGGTTGTAAAACTGCGCATTCCATTACCAAATTAATCATAAAATTGCTATAACACATGAGTGCAGACTCACCATTCGCTCTTCAAAACAGCCCAACCTCCAATTAACCTTTGACCCAGACGTTGGCAAGGATGGTGCTGTTTTTTTATTATTATAACAATTGACACAAATGCATTTGGTCCAGAAGCAGAATAAAGAAGCCTAAAGTTACCCCTTCTAGTCCAAAAGGTCCTTGGAGGTTGGGTTTCACTAGCCAATCTGGAGGAGTATGATAATGTTTATATACATCATTGGTTACTCCTTCTAGTCCAAAAGGTCCTTGAACATGTTCTGTTTTTAAAGGTGAATTGGCTCTAGAAGCCAAAACAGCCAAATGCTCCATCCTAAACGTCAATCGATTGTCAATTGTGGTACAGTTCTAGAAAAAATAAATCACTCTACTTTCATTTCACATTAAAATAATTTCACAAATGCAAAATACACACTTATGTGCAGTGTTTTAACAGGTTAACACAGTACTTTTCAGTAAAAACATGTTTACTGCGTCTGTCTTCCGTTTATAGACAGACTCAGATAGCTAATTAGCACAGATTGTCCACTCTGTCTTCCGTTTATAGACGGACTCAGATAGCTAATTAGCACAGATTGTCCACTCTGTCTTCCGTTTATAGACGGACTCAGATAGCTAATTAGCACAGATTGTCCACTCTGTCTTCCGTTTATAGACGGACTCAGATAGCTAATTAGCACAGATTGTCCACTCTGTCTTCCGTTTATAGACAGACTCAGATAGCTAATTAGCACAGATTGTCCACTCTGTCTTCCGTCTGGTTTCCATAAACAACGCGCTGTAACATGGAGTTGTGGCCCGTGTGGGAACACTAACCCTAACACTAACCCTAACCCCTAAACCCTAACCCTAACCCCTAACCCTACCCCTAACCCAACCCCTAACCCTTAACACTAACCCTAACCCCTAACACTAACCCTAACCCCTAACCCCAACCCCTAACCCCTACCCCTAACCCCAACCCTAACCCCTAACCCTAACCCCTAACCCCTAACCCTATAAAAGGTGTGTAGTAATTTCACCCTTTTTGTTTTCTGAAAACGATTTCTCACGGATATGAAAGATACGCACCAAAACCGTACCGCAAGCGATGTACGTCGATGTTCAGACCGAATGTCTGGGCTCTTAATTTATTTGTATTTTATGTATGGAACCTTTATGTAACTAGACAATGTAACTAGACAATGTAACTAGACTTTATGTAACTAGACAATGTAACTAGACAATATAACTAGACAATGTAACTAGACAATGTAACTAGACAATGTAACTAGACAATGTAACTAGACAATGTAACTAGACAATGTAACTAGACAATGTAACTAGACAATGTAACTAGACTTTATGTAACTAGACAAGACAGTTAAAAACAAATTCTTATTTTACAATGGACGGCCAAACCCGGACGACGCCGGGCCAATTGTGCGCCGCCCTATGGGACTCCCAATCACGGCCGGATGTGATACAGCCTGGATTCGAACCAGGGACTGTAGTGACGCCTCTTGCACTGAGATGCAGTGCCTTAGACCCGGCTGAGCCACTCGGGAGCCCCAATGTAATGGAACTGAGAGTCATGTTCAAGGCTAGACCAGAAGAAGAATGTGTATTGTGACAAAGACGAGTAGTTACACAGCCGTGTAAATATGACACACAAACAAGTTGTCGTCAACACGAGTCCAGTACAGTCAACAGCTTTCAGGTCAATAGACATTTATTATACATACAACACACATTGCTTTATACATAAATGTGCAGTTTTAGCTGTGCACTTAAATGATGGAACCTTAGTTACTAATATATGAATTGCAGTTTTCATTTTTCTTTATATAGAATTATGATCAACAACACAGATGACTCTCGACTATGGGTTATAAAGGGACACCAACCCACACACACACACAAAAAAAAAGAGTCAGAGTTTTGTTTCCTATAAAATATCATCTTGAACAGAACATGACGTTAAGCGTTAGTAGCTAGCCTCCTAGAATTATTAATGCCATTGGCTATACTGCACACCACTGATAAAAGCATAACAAGAAATGCATTTAAGGTGGTTCTATCGTCTTCCTCCGGCGACCAATGACAGGGACGTGGTAGAAGTGTTGATAATGCTACTTTACTGCCTCGGTGTGTTTTTTTTTTAGGAGTGACGTTTCAATCCAGAGATTTTTGGATTGCGAATGAAGAACACAGTTATTTGTTTCCATGGTGTGGATAAAAGCAACAACAGAGAAGCATCAGTTAGCTGGTTCCTTTAGGACTGGTTTCCTGGACAAAAGATTAAGTCTAATCCAGGATTTAGAAACTACTTCACCATCGAGTAGGTTTAAAAAAATAAATAATAATTAAATCCAGAACAAGGGTTTGTCTGTGTCTGGGAAACTGAACCTTAGACCCTAGACTCTGAACCTCTGGGTACACACCCTAAGTAGGGTTGCAAAATTCCTGCAACTTTTCCCAAATTCCAAGATCTTCCAGAAATCCCGGGTCGGAGGATTCCGGATTTCATGTTAACTCACTCCTGAGTCTTTCAACCAGGATTTCTGGAAAAGCTGGAGACTTCGGGAAAGCTACCAGACTTTGCAACCCTAACCCCCATACCCTCTCCACTAGACTGGACACTGGTGGTGGAGCACAACCATTTTTAACAGAGTTTTGGGGGGAAATAACATCATCATCCAACAGTTGTCTTGAGAGGGGAAAAACCTCTCCTCTTCTAGCTAGCCACAATATGTCCCTCTCACCAACAAACCATTTACATGTCAGAGCCATTGTTGGAGACACTGGTGTAAAACACTAGAGCAGCGTCGTCCATTTTGGCTCCTGTAGTGCACTCACCCTATACTGAATAAGCAGTGAGGAGTGGAAACTGGGTTTCATTTTGGCTCCTGTAGTGCACTCACCCTATACTGAATAAGCAGTGAGGAGTGGAAACTGGGTTTCATTTTGGCTCCTGTAGTGCACTCACCCTATACTGAATAAGCAGTGAGGAGTGGAAACTGGGTTTCATTTTGGCTCCTGTAGTGCACTCACCCTATACTGAATAAGCAGTGAGGAGTGGAAACTGGGTTTCATTTTGGCTCCTGTAGTGCACTCACCCTATACTGAATAAGCAGTGAGGAGTGGAAACTGGGTTCCATGTTGGCTCCCGCAGTGTGTTTTTAGAGAAAGACCAACGTAGATAGTAGGAGGTCAACAACGGAATACGGAGTAGAACACTGACACATCACTGATGTTAATACCACCACACCTCATCAACAGGAAGTTAACTCTGATTGGCTCAATGACACTAGCATGTAGTGTGAGGAGGATGCATCTGACTATTAGATATCTGCTTTGTACGTTCATTTCCTTTTTGTTATTCTTTACCCCTTCTGTTTTCCTTCTTCTTTGTGTAAATCTCCAATGATTTGTTTCTCTCTTAAAAATATGATTTTTTTGTTGTTGTTGTATGGTTTTGTATTATAAACATTGAAAGGGGGAGGTGCCTACAAGTCCTTCTGGGGTTAGGGTGGCCGTTGGCCTGTGTGTTAGGGTGGCCGTTGGCCTGTGTGTTAGGGTGGCCGTTGGCCTGTGTGTTAGGGTGGCCGTTGGTCTCTAAATCTGTGAGAGTATGTGACATATGTTACTGCAGTATTTAAGACCCTCAGGAGAAAAATGCTGACAATAACACCCCCCCCCCCCCACACACACACAACACTGTACACACACTACACACAGAGCAGCACGCACAACCAACCCCCCTCACCCACCCACCCACCCACGACAGACAACAACACACCTCAAACACAGCACAGTACTTTCTCACCACAGTTTCAATAATAAATAGATTAGAAATAACCTTCTCTTTTGAAATAAAAATAAGTAGGTAGGTACCATCTCTGCGAGTAAAATTAAGTTCAAAGCGACACACGACAAGAAAGCAAAACAGGATTGTTGGAGATCAGATATATAGAAGGATCCCAATAGTACAGAAGAACACCACATTCATATTACTATACAGTAGTACAGGTCCAAGCGTCGGATCAAATCGAGGAGGAATATATATATATACTGGGATACGTACAGTATGCAGCTCCACACACACACACACACACACACACAAACACACACACGCACACACACAGAGGAGTAGGAGGAAGCAGGTTTAAGTCCAAGTCATCTGTCAAAACCGTCTCTCCCCTTTCTCAATCCGTCACGCTCGCCAAAACGTTAATGCTTTTCACGAGACCTCTCAAAGAAAATCTGGTTGACTTAATATTAAGTCTTAAGTGCATATCTGTTATACCGTCAATACACACGTCTTGGAGACTAGCCTGCTCTCTGAAAATATACAGAAACACAATGTATACAGGTTGATATGTGGCTAAAGAACATGTTGAGCTTTAGCACAACAGCAACAAAACCCAGATGCTGATGGCAGGGAAGAGAGAGAGAGAGAGAAACCATAATTTGTGGTCTCAAGGAGACAACGACAACAACAACCTGTGCAATGTACATTCATGACAGATAAAATAGGTGTTGTACTGTACAGATATAGATATTCAGTAACTGTGAGTTCTGGCCCTGCCTGATACAGAGGCGTAATCTGTAGAGCAGGGTGATTTCTGATCAATGCTGAGTGACATGACAGTTGGCCATTTTGGCTCCTGCAGTGCACTCCACCCTATACTGAATAAGCAGTGAGGTGTAGAAACTGGGTTCCATTTTGGCTCCTGCAGTGCACTCCACCCTATACTGAATAAGCAGTGAGGTGTAGAAACTGGGTTCCATTTTGGCTCCTGCAGTGCACTCCACCCTATACTGAATAAGCAGTGAGGAGTAGAAACTGGGTTCCATTTTGGCTCCTGCAGTGCACTCCACCCTATACTGAATAAGCAGTGAGGAGTAGAAACTGGGTTCCATTTTGGCTCCTGCAGTGCACTCCACCCTATACTGAATAAGCGGTGAGGAGTAGAAACTGGGTTTCTGTTTGAATGACAGGGACTAGGCTGCTGCTGCTTACATACAGCCTAGTATAACGATGGATGTGTATGTGACTGTAGCCCTACCGTGTCATAACAGCGAACGTGACACACCGCTGAGTGTAGGGAATGTGGTCATATCCTAGAATGCTGATCATATGGAATAAGAATCTCAGTGACAATCTAACTGTATGGCCGTAGGTAGACATGTTCAATATTACACAGGAGCTGACACCATTTGAGCGCATAGATAGATATATATATATATTGATATACATTGACATTAACTATATAGACCCAGGGCTGTCCAACCCTGTTCCTGGAGAGAGACCCTCCTGTAGGTTTTAACTCCAACCCTGTTCCTGGAGAAATAACCCTCCTGTAGGTTTTAACTCCAACCCTGTTCCTGGAGAAATAAACCTCCTGTAGGTTTTAACTCCAACCCTGTTCCTGGAGAGAGACCCTCCTGTAGGTTAACTCCAACCCTGTTCCTGGAGAAATAACCCTCCTGTAGGTTTTAACTCCAACCATGTTCCTGGAGAAATAACCCTCCTGTAGGTTTTAACTCCAACCCTGTTCCTGGAGAAATAACCCTCCTGTAGGTTTTAACTCCAACCTTGTTCCTGGAGAAATAAACCTGTAGGTTTTAACTCCAACCCTCATCTAGTGCACCTGATTCTAATAATTAGCTGGTTGAAAATCTGAATCAGGTTGGTTACAACTGGGGTTGGAGTTAAAACCTACAGGAGGGTCTCTCTCCAGGAACAGGGTTGGAGTTCAAACCTACAGGAGGGTCTCTCTCCAGGAACAGGGTTGGAGTTCAAACCTACAGGAGGGTCTCTCTCCAGGAACAGGGTTGGGGTTAAAACCTACAGGAGAGTTTCTCTCCAGGAACAGGGTTGGAGTTAAAACCTACAGGAGAGTTTCTCTCCAGGAACAGGGTTGGAGTTAAAACCTACAGGAGGTTTATCTCTCCAGGAACAGAGTTGGACAGCCCTGATATAGACCCAGGAACATGTTTCCTGCCATAACGAAATAAACAAGACCAGGAGAAACATACATATTCACATAATGACATGTGATGTGTTAACAACATCGGCAACAAAGATGTTATGGAACAGCTGTGGTACATGAATATTCAGGAGTAGGAGGGGTTTAGTCTAAATGGGTTAAATACCTGACTCTTTATACAAACCATACACACATTCACATTTACCATAGATCTACACTCCTCTAGATAGGTCTGCCCTGTCCTACATAGGACACGTTTCCTCTGTGGTGGACCATAGATCTACACTCCTCTAGATATATAGGACAGGGCAGACCTAGGACACGTTTCCTCTGTAGTGGACCATAGATCTACACTCCTCTAGATAGGTCGTCCCTGTCCTACATAGGACACGTTTCCTCTGTAGTGGACCATAGATCTACACTCCTCTAGATAGGTCGTCCCTGGCCTAAATAGGACACGTTTCCTCTGTAGTGGACCATAGATCTACACTCCTCTAGATAGGTCGTCCCTGGCCTACATAGGACACGTTTCCTCTGTGGCGGATCGCCAGGGTCACTCCTATCTCTCAGTGAAGTCCTTGGGGAAAGGGAGGTTGTTTGTGGCTCGGGCTGGGAGCGGGGGGCTGGCTGCTGCCTGGGACCACCCTGGCTGGGATCGGAGGGGGCCGGGAGAGGAATGTGGAGGTCAAGGTGGTGGAGCCAGTGGCCCAGTGTGGGTCAGTGTCGAAACCAGAGCAGGAGAACTGAGTCTGGGTGAGAGATGGGGGGGAGGTGGAAGCAGTTGGGGCTGCTGGTGGAGCCTTGGCTGGGACGGGGAGGACTGAATCATCATCGAAGGTCACCCACAGCTGGGCCCGAGGGGGAGGAGGGGGCTGGGGGCGGGACGACAGGGGGTTAGGGGTGGAGGAGGGAGGAGACAGGGGGAGGTCAGGGGTGGAGGAGGGAGGAGACAGGGGGAGGGCAGGGGCTGGAAGAAGAGGGCGAGAGAGAGGAAGAGCCAGGGGGAGCATAGGGGCAGGGAGAGAGGGAGCAGTCAGGAGAGGGAGCGCTGGAGCAGGGATGAGGGGGGTCATCGATGGGCCAAGCAGGGACATTGTCCGGTGGAGCAATGGAGGGGGTGCAGGTGCCCCTGGCGTCATGTTGGGGGCAAAAGCTGGGAACGGGGCTGGGGTAGGGGCGAGGGGCTGGGTGAAGGCAGACATGGTCCTGTCGAGACCAGGCCTTGAGGCCTTCTGCTGGGCAAGGAAGTCAGGTGTCAGGGAGCGCCTCTGACCCTGCTGCACCAGAGGACCAGTGAAGGGGTTGGTGCTGTTGGGACGGGCTGGGACCGGATCACTCAGAAAGGGGTTGGGAGAGCCCCGCTGCAGGGCCTCCTGGGACCTACTTCGAGATGGGACCGGGGGAGGGGGGAGGAGAGACCGTGTGAGGGAAGGGGGGAGGGTGGAGGAAGAGTCGTCGTCGAAGCCCTGCAGGGTGGACAGAGGGGTGGAGTGGAGGGATGAAGGGAGGGTGATAGAGGAAGTAGGGAGGGTAGGAGCTGAGCGTAAGGAGGAGTTCCTGGTCAGTGATTGGGTGTTGAGCCAAGAGGCGGAGAGGTCAGAGGTGAGTGTGTCAAAGGGTTCGGGCTTCCATTGTGCTTCTCTTTGGATTCCATTCACCCCATTGATCTAGAGGGGAGAAAAAGACACCGGAGTCATCAAATCAGAGCCAAGGTCGGGTAAAAGCTGAGCCAATGGCAGTTTATTTTGACGTAATGAGGAAATAAGTAAATGGAATGTAATCGTAGAGTGACGTTTCAGCAGTAAGAGCTCTCTTGTTATAACATGCAACAAGTCTACTTTAACAACCTACGACTACACTTAACCAGCTACTATATTCCACACAAAGTACTGGTATACCTAACCAGTGAAAGGACTGACCAGGTGACCGTTGGCTGCATTACCATTGGATGACACATTATATATAAAACACGATACATCAGGAAGTCATTCCATATCAACACAGGAAGTGGTCCATTTCAACACAGGAAGTCATTCCATATCAACACAGGAAGTGGTCCATTTCAACACAGGAAGTCATTCCATATCAACACAGGAAGTGGTCTATTTCAACGTGTTGATCAAAGGCAGGATATATGTAAAGGAACGTCGATGTGTTGAAGGAAGGTCAACACAAATTCGGGGGTAGATTACCAGGCTAGATTACCAGGCTAGATTACCAGGCTAGATTACCAGGCTAGACGTGGCCGACATGCATTGATTGAACTGGACTGAACTGGCAAAACATCCCGAATATTTTTAAGGTCAGATGTGTGGATTGTCATGCTGGCCACGTAAAAAAAACAACAACAACAGTTTAAACAACAACAACAACAACAACAACCCTTTTTACCAGTTGATGAACATATAAAACCCACTGTTATTAGATTTGTGATGGCCTAGGAGACACGATCAAATAAACACCTACAGATGGATCAAGGCAGAAATCAACTAAAATATGAAGCAGGTGACTAATGTATGGGAGTAGGGAGACTCAAATCACACCCTATTCCCTAGTTAGTACACTACTTTAGACAAGAGATAAAGGCCCAAAGTAGTGTACTATCTAGGGATAAAAGGTCCAAAGTAGTGTACTAAGGATTATGGTCCAAAGTAGTGTACCATCTAGGGATTAGGGTGTGATTTGAGACTTGGGTCATACACTGGACTAGAGGACTCAGTGACAGAGGTGCTATGGAGAGAAACAAGGAGGAGTTTAATATAGAGGAGGCAATGGTATACCTGTCACCCAGAGGGCTGCTCCGGCTTGGAGAGAGAGGGAGAGAGAGGGGGAGAGAGGGAGAGAGATGGAGAGAGAAGAACACTTACACACCTATAACTGTAGCAAAGCTGTGTAAGGGACAGAGAAAGGAGAGAACGAGAGAAAGCCAGAGAGAGAAAGAAAGACAGAGAGAGAAAGACAGAGAGAGAAAGAAAGAGAGAGATAAAGACAGAGAGAGAGAAAGACAGAGAGAGAGAAAAAAGACAGCGAGATAAAGACAGAGAGTGATAAAAGAGTAGCCAATTGTTTTGTGCATGTACCATCTACTTGTTATTTCCCTCATCTCATGTGTTCCTGTAACATTATACCATGACATACAGTAGCTAACAAACTAGACATCTCCGTTATCCACATTTTATTGTGTTACAAAATGGGATTAAAAGAGATTAAATTGTCATTATTTTGTCAAGGATGTAAACAAAATATTCTAAATGTCAAATTGGAAGATTTTGTATTTATTTTTTTCTGAATATATATTTGGGCTTTTTGTTGTAGGTTATTGTCCTACTTACTGAAAGGTGCATTAAAGGAAGCAGTTACTTGGATCTGCATAAGGGTCTGAATTTCGGCCAAAAAGTGTCTTCCTTGGCCGTGTTTTTCTTGTTGCAGTATTACTTTAGTGCCTTGTTGAATGTTTAGGAATATTTGCATTCTTCTTTTCACTCTGTCATTATTGTGGAGTCACTACACTGTTGTTGATCCATCCTCAGTTTTCTACCATCACAGCCATTAAACTCTGTAGCTGTTTTAAAATCCCCAACGGCCTCATGGTAACCTCCCTAAGCAGTTTCCTTCCTCTCCGGCAGCTCAGTTCAGAAGGACGACTCTATCTGTGATGCGTCTGGGTGGTTTTAATACGTCGTCATTATTAACTGACCATGTTTAAAGAGATAGTCTGATTTGTTATTGTTACCCGTCCACCAATCACTGAGACTTTCAAAAAGCTCTCTGGTCTTTTTACTTTAATCTGTGTTTGAAATTCAATACTTGACTGAGGGACCTTACAGATGTTGAATGTTTGGGGGGGACGGAGGAAGGGGTAGTCAATAAAAACATCATGTCAACGCCTATTTATCCACACAGAGTGAGTCCATATAGCTTATTATGTGATTTGTTAAGCCTAGTTTTACTTCTGAACTAATCGAGGCCTTTAACAAAGGAGCTGAATATTTATGCAACGACTAGATTGGAGTCATTACATTCTAATTTAAAGGTGCAATATGTAGAAACGTCCTAATGTCCGTTTGTGACAAAACTAGTTATGTATAGTGTAGAGAATCATGTAGAGAATCATTGTAGAGAATCATGTAGAGAATCATTGTAGAGAATCATTGTAGAGAATCATTGTAGAGAATCATTGTAGAGAATCATTGTAGAGAATCATTGTAGAGAATCATGTAGAGAATCATTGTATCATCTAAACCGCTGTGAAATATCTTTCCAAAAGCCAAAAATATAATATTTTCAGCTGTTTGTAGCTGGGGTACAAAACAGTAAGTAAAAAAATGCAAAAACAGGAACGGGAAGCAGAGAAATAGCGCACGTACAACGGAGGTTTTCCTATAGCCTGGTTCCTCTATAGGTTTCTTCCTAGGTTCTGGCCTTTCTAGGGAGTTTTTTCCTAGCCACCGTGCTTCTACACCTGCATTGCTTGCTGTTTGGGGGTTTTTAGGCTGGGTTTCTGTACAGCACTTTGAGATATCAGCTGATCTAAGAAGGGCTATATAAATAAATTTGATTTGATCTTCATCCAAGTCACAACAACAGACAAACAAACAGTCTTTTCTTTGAACTTCTTCTTGCCACTGTAGAACAGATCTACCACTTCTTAGACTGGTTTTCAATGAGAATGACAGATCTATTACTCACATTTCTATGTGAATTTTGTCAGATCGCCCAAAAAGTGACATATTGCAGTGTTGGTTGGTATTAACTTCTATGTTGTCATGGTAACTATATACAGAGTGTTGGTATTAACCACTATGCAGTCATGGCAACTATATACAGAGTATTGGTATTAACCACTATGTAGTCATGGTAACTGTATACCGAGTGTTGGTATTAACCACTATGTTGTCATGGTAACTGCATACAGAGTGTTGGTATTAACCAATATGTTGTCATGGTAACTGTATACAGAATGTTGGTATTAACCACTATGTTGTCATGGTAACTGTATACAGAGTGTTGGTATTAACCAATATGTTGTCATGGTAACTGTATACCGAGTGTTGGTAACTGTATACAGAGTGTTGGTATTAACATGTATGTTGTCATGGTAACTGTATACAGTGTTGGTATTAACCTCTGTTGTCATGGTAACTGTATAAAGAGTGTTGGTATTAACATGTGTGTTGTCGTGGTAACTGTATACAGTGATGGTATTAACCTCTGTGTTGTCATGGTAACTGTATACAGAGCGTTGGTATTAACATCTATGTTGTCATGGTAACTGTATACAGAGTGTTGGTATTAACCTCTGTGTTGTCATGGTAACTGTATACAGAGCGTTGGTATTAACATCTATGTTGTCATGGTAACTGTATACAGAGTGTTGGTATTAATCTCTATGTTGTCATGGTAACTGTATTCAGAGGGTTGGTATTAACCTCTATGTTGTCATGGTAACTGTATACATAGTGTTGGTATTAACCTCTATGTTGTCATGGTAACTGTATACAGAGTATTGGTATTAATCTCTATGTTGTCATGGTAACTGTATACAGAGTGTTGGTATTAATCTCTATGTTGTCATGGTAACTGTATACAGAGTGTTGGTTGGTACTAACCTGGGTTGCAGGGGCATTCTCTGTAGTGGTGGTCTCAGGGGGCAGGACATGAGAGGAACGGGAGCGGGGAGGGGGCTTGGGGGAGGACAGCCCCTGGGGGGCCACAGCCCCGGTAGCCCCTAGCCCTGCTCCGGCCTGTGTGGGCAGCATTGGGGCAGCCATTTGGGGCTGCATGGGAGCCTGCATGGGTGGCTGGGCTGGAGGGGCAGACTGGGGCTGCATGGGAGCCTGCATGGTTGGCTGCATTGGGGCAGCCATGGTTGGTTGCATGGTTGGTTGCATGGTTGGTTGCATGGGAGCCTGCATGGGTGGCTGGGCTGGAGGGGCAGACTGGGCCTGCATGGGAGCCTGCATGGTTGGCTGCATGGGTGGCTGGGCTGGAGGGGCAGACTGGGCCTGCATGGGAGCCTGCATGGGTGGCTGGGCTGGAGAGGCAGACTGGGGCTGCATTGTTGGCTGCATCGGGGAGGGGACATGTCTCACTGGAGGGGGTCCGGAAGGAGGCGGGCCTGCAAGACAACGTTACAGAAGACTTAGACAGAGAGACAGTCTTCACATTCTTCATAAAGAATGAATAGCTATATTTAATAGTCCAAGAATTTACCGATCCCAGATCACCCCTTTAAACAGTCATGAGTTTACAGCAGCGTTTCCCAATTTCGGTTTCCTGGTTAACTTCTGGAAACAGCATGGGGAGAACATATTTTTGTTGTTGTTGCCCTAAACAGCTGATTTAAATAATCAACTCTTGATGGCGAGTTGATGAGGGTCCCCAGGACCGAGTTTGCGGGAACGCTGGTTTACAGTGTGACATCTGGACTTCTCAAATCACAGTCTAGGAAGATTTAAAATAAAAAACAAATACTATTTGAAGCCAGGTGTGGTTGATAGTGTGAGGGCTCCAGGCTGCGTCTCACCCAGGGGCAGGTCGGTGGGTTTAGGCTGGGCGTCAGGGCCAGGTCTGGGAGCTCCAGGGTGAGTGTCTGGGGTGGGCCGTGGAGCCCCCGGTGCCTCTGGGGTGGGTCTGGGAGCACCTGGGTGGGCAGGGCGCGCCTGGGGGGTCACACTGATCACCCCAGCCCTCTGAGGCATGTTCTGGAGGGAGAGGGAGAAATAAAGGATGTGGGGAGAGGGAGAAGGAAGAGAGAGAGAGAGAGAGAGAGAGAGGGAGAAGGAAGAGAGAGAGAGAGAGAGAAGGAAGAGAGGGGTGAAGAGAGAGAGAAAGAAGAGAGAGAGAGATTGGGAGAGAGATTGGGGGAGAGAGAGAGAGAGAGAGGGAGAGAGAGAGAGAGAGGGGGGGGGGAGAGAGAGAGAGAGGGGGGGGGGAAGAGAGAGAGAGAGGTGAAGAGAGAGAGAGAGAGGTGAAGAGAGAGAGAGATGAAGAGAGAGACAGAAGGAAGAGAGAGAGAGAGGTGAAGAGAGAGAGAGATGAAGAGAGAGACAGAAGGAAGAGAGAGAGAGAGAGAGAGAGAGAAGGAAGAGAGAGAAAAGAGAGGTGAAGAGAGAGGAGTGAAGGCAGACAGAGAGAGAGGTGAAGAGAGAGAGAGAAGAGAGAGAGAGAGAGAAGGGAGAGAAGAGAGAGAGGTGAAGAGAGAGAGAGGAGTGAAGGAAGAGAGAGAGAGAGGTGAAGAGAGAGAAGGGAGATCGGGAGAGAGATTGGGGGAGAGAGAGAGAGGGGGGAAGAGAGAGAGAGGAATGAAGGAAGAGAGAGAGGGGGGAAGAGAGAGAGAGGAATGAAGGAAGAGAGAGAGAGAGAGGGGGGAAGAGAGAGAGAGAGAGGGGGGAAGAGAGAGAGGAATGAAGGAAGAGAGAGAGAGGGAGAGGGGGGAAGAGAGAGAGAGGAATGAAGGAAGAGAGAGAGAGAGAAGGAAGAGAGATAGGGAGAAAAAGACCGGTAGAGACAGAAAGAGAAGTTCACAGTCCATCTAAACGTAGTATCTTCAGAGCATATTCAATCTGCTTGGACAGATGTATTGATCTTTAACACTCACCGGTCGGGGCAGGCCTCCAGGACCTGATTGGACACGACCTGGAACAGAGACATATGATTGACAACCAGAACAACCAATGGCTGAAGGTGTCCATTCACTGTTGTTTCATCACAAATGGTCAAATGCCCACTATTGGATTTCTGCCAATGACATGACTGAAGCAGGGAACTTTTGATGTCATTTACATGTCATTTACATGTCATTTACATGTCATTTTTACAACTTTTTTAAAAATTGTAATTTTTTGTGTGACTGTGTGTACGTGCCAATGATTTACAAACCAAATTTCCCCTTGGGGATTAAACACTTATTTCTTATCTTACGCTATGATAAGGACTCACTAGCATAGCAACATGTGTGGAGATAATGTGTAAATCATTTATCGATCTTCTGTCTGTAAACTTCTGGTGTCAGCACCACTTCCCCACGTATGTAATCATTATCCAAACAGTTGCAAAACATTCCCGTTGCAACTTTAAAACAAGAGTTTCTATTGGACAAAAAAATATACCTTCCTTGTTCAGTTCGCTTTTGTTAAGAAACGTTTTTTGCAACAGAATCGGTACAATGAATACACCCCAGGTCAAATTCCCGGTCCCTGTAAATGAAACTCTGTAAACTAAGGTGATTCTGATTCGCTAAACCAAGCAACAAGACCCATCTGGAGCTGATGTTTCAACAAAGAGATACAACAGAGACATTTTCAATTCTGGACCTCGAAGTCAGTTCCAATGCTTTTCTTCATTTTAAATTCTTTCCCCCCCCCCTCTCTCTAAATCAGGGACCAATTTTAGACCTGGGACATCAGGAGAGGGTATAATTAATTATTAGGTATAACAGAAAAGCAGCAGAAAAGCAGCCTTCGTAGTGTAGAGTTGAATATCCTTGTTCTAGAACATTCAATAATATAGAAGGGACTTCCTGGATGCTTCTATAGGAGACGCCCAGTGCTTGATTTGGACTGAAATAGGTGCCGATACTCATTTTGGATGCCAGTAACTGTTTATATTTAGGTGCAGGAATTACACAATACATTTTGAGGTAATATTCTATGAGCTGTGTGAAAATTAGAGCAGTAGAAACATTGAGGTGCTGGTTACGCAGCTCCGGTGACCTCCGGTGAACTCCTGCCCAAGTCAAGCACTGGCGATGCCATGATCACATGGGTAGCCCATTCATACATTATTTACCTTCGCTGCCCCTTCTGGCCATCGCTGGCCACGAGATGTCAAGACAAGTGAGACATTACATAGAATTTTAGTCATTTAAAAGACACTCTTATCCAGAGAGACTTACAGACATAGTCAGTACATTCATCTTCAGATAGCTAGGTGGACCAGTCATAGTCAGTACATTCATCTTCAGATAGCTAGGTGGACCAGTCATAGTCAGGACATTCATCTTCAGATAGCTAGGTGGACCAGTCATAGTCAGTACATTCATCTTCAGATAGCTAGGTGGACCAGTCATAGTCAGGACATTCATCTTCAGATAGCTAGGTGGACCAGTCATAGTCAGTACATTCATCTTCAGATAGCTAGGTGGACCAGTCATAGTCAGGACATTCATCTTCAGATAGCTAGGTGGACCAGTCATAGTCAGTACATTCATCTTCAGATAGCTAGGTGGACCAGTCATAGTTAGTACATTCATCTTCAGATAGCTAGGTGGACCAGTCATAGTCAGTACATTCGTCTTCAGATAGCTAGGTGGACCAGTCATAGTCAGTACACTCATCTCCAGATAGCTAGATGGACCAGTCATAGTCAGATGGAGTCATACCTCCATCTATCACCAAGACATGTCAACATACTGACTTCCATAGGGATATCAGCTATCTACCTCCATCTAAACTAGTGTGTACCTGGTCTGACTGAGGGGGTTGGCTATCTCCCTCCATCTAAACTAGTGTGTACCTGGCTGGGATACACACACAGGGCTCTCAGGGAAGTTGGCTAAGTAAGTAAGAACACCCCTGTGCTAAGGCCCCTAGGGCAAGCCTTGGATTACTGAACGCTGACAGAGAAACAGCCTGGTACACTAACACACACACAGAGAGAAACAGCCTGGTACACTAACACACACACACACAGAGAAACAGCCTGGTACACTAACACACACACAGAGACAAAGAGAGAGGCAGAGACAGAGACAGAGCGAGAGAGACAGAGACAGAGACAGAGACAGAGAGAGAGAGAGAGAGAGAGAGAGAGAGAGAGAGAGAGAGAGGGAGACACACAGAGCGACACACACGGCGTCACCTATCATGTTTATCACATAACAGACGACAGAAGGGATGTTATTACCACCCTGTTACCACTATTATATAGCCATGCTATAAGACATTGTTTCTGTTACCACTCTGTTACTACTATTATATAGCCATGCTATAAGGCAGTGTTTCTGTTACCACTATTATATAGCCATGCTATAAGGCAGTGTTTCTGTTACCACTATTATATAGCCATGCTATAAGGCAGTGTTTCTGTTACCACTATTATTTAGCCATGCTATAAGGCAGTGTTTCTGTTACTACTATTATATAGCCATGCTATAAGGCAGTGTTTTTGTTACCACTCTGTTACTACTATTATATAGCCATGCTATAAGGCAGTGTTTCTGTTACCACTATTATATAGCCATGCTATAAGGCAGTGTTTCTGTTACCACTATTATATAGCCATGCTATAAGGCAGTGTTTCTGTTACCACTCTGTTACTACTATTATATAGCCATGCTATAAGGCAGTGTTTCTGTTACCACTCTGTTACTACTATTATATAGCCATGCTATAAGGCAGTGTTTCTGTTAATACTATTATATAGCCATGCTTTAAGGCAGTGTTTCTGTTACTACTATTATATAGCCATGCTATAAGGCAGTGTTTCTGTTACCACTATTATATAGCCATGCTATAAGGCAGTGTTTCTGTTACTACTATTATATAGCCATGCTATAAGGCAGTGTTTCTGTTACTACTATTATATAGCCATGCTATAAGGCAGTGTTTCTGTTACCACTATTATATAGCCATGCTATAAGGCAGTGTTTCTGTTACCACTATTATATAGCCATGCTATAAGGCAGTGTTTCTGTTACCACTCTGTTACTACTATTATATAGCCATGCTATAAGGCAGTGTTTCTGTTAATACTATTATATAGCCATGCTATAAGGCAGTGTTTCTGTTACTACTATTATATAGCCATGCTATAAGGCAGTGTTTCTGTTACCACTATTATATAGCCATGCTATAAGGCAGTGTTTCTGTTACTACTATTATATAGCCATGCTATAAGGCAGTGTTTCTGTTACTACTATTATATAGCCATGCTATAAGGCAGTGTTTCTGTTACCACTATTATATAGCCATGCTATAAGGCAGTGTTTCTGTTACCACTATTATATAGCCATGCTATAAGGCAGTGTTTCTGTTACCACTCTGTTACTACTATTATATAGCCATGCTATAAGGCAGTGTTTCTGTTACTACTATTATATAGCCATGCTATAAGGCAGTGTTTCTGTTACTACTATTATATAGCCATGCTATAAGGCAGTGTTTCTGTTACCACTCTGTTACTACTATTATATAGCCATGCTATAAGGCAGTGTTTCTGTTACCACTATTATATAGCCATGCTATAAGGCAGTGTTTCTGTTACCACTATTATATAGCCATGCTATACGGCAGTGTTTCTGTTACTACTCTGTTACTACTTTTATATAGCCATGCTATAAGGCAGTGTTTCTGTTACTACTCTGTTACCACTATTATATAGCCATGCTATAAGGCAGTGTTTCTGTTACCACTATTATATAGCCATGCTATAAGGCAGTGTTTCTGTTACTACTATTATATAGCCATGCTATAAGGCAGTGTTTCTGTTACCACTATTATATAGCCATGCTATAAGGCAGTGTTTCTGTTACCACTATTATATAGCCATGCTATAAGGCAGTGTTTCTGTTACTACTATTATATAGCCATGCTATAAGGCAGTGTTTCTGTTACCACTATTATATAGCCATGCTATAAGGCAGTGTTTCTGTTACCACTATTATATAGCCATGCTATAAGGCAGTGTTTCTGTTACCTCTCTGTTACCACTATCATATAGCCATGCTATAAGGCAGTGTTTCTGTTACTACTATTATATAGCCATGATATAAGGCAGTGTTTCTGTTACCACTACTATATAGCCATGCTATAAGGCAGTGTTTCTGTTACCATTATTATATAGCCATGCTATAAGGCAGTGTTTCTGTTACTACTATTATATAGCCATGCTATAAGGCAGTGTTTCTGTTACCTCTCTGTTACCACTATTATATAGCCATGCCATAAGGCAGTGTTTCTGTTACTACTATTATGTAGCCATGCTATACGGCAGTGTTTCTGTTACTACTATTATATAGCCATGCTATAAGGCAGTGTTTCTGTTACCTCTCTGTTACCACTATTATATAGCCATGCTATAAGGCAGTGTTTCTGTTACCACTATTATGTAGCCATGCTATAAGGCAGTGTTTCTGTTACTACTATTATATAGCCATGCTATAAGGCAGTGTTTCTGTTACCACTATTATATAGCCATGCTATAAGGCAGTGTTTCTGTTACCACTCTGTTACTACTATTATATAGCCATGCTATAAGGCAGTGTTTCTGTTACCACTCTGTTACTACTATTATGTAGCCATGCTATAAGGCAGTGTTTCTGTTACTACTATTATATAGCCATGCTATAAGGCAGTGTTTCTGTTACCAGTATTATATAGCCATGCTATAAGGCAGTGTTTCTGTTACTACTATTATATAGCCATGCTATAAGGCAGTGTTTCTGTTACCACTATTATATAGCCATGCTATAAGGCCGTGTTTCTGTTACCACTATTATATAGCCATGCTATAAGGCAGTGTTTCTGTTACCACTCTGTTACTACTATTATATAGCCATGCTATAAGGCAGTGTTTCTGTTACTACTATTATATAGCCATGCTATAAGGCAGTGTTTCTGTTACCACTATTATATAGCCATGCTATAAGGCAGTGTTTCTGTTACCACTATTATATAGCCATGCTATAAGGCAGTGTTTCTGTTAATACTATTATATAGCCATGCTATAAGGCAGTGTTTCTGTTACTACTATTATATAGCCATGCTATAAGGCAGTGTTTCTGTTACTACTATTATATAGCCATGCTATAAGGCAGTGTTTCTGTTACTACTATTATGTAGCCATGCTATAAGGCAGTGTTTCTGTTACTACTATTATATAGCCATGCTATAAGGCAGTGTTTCTGTTACCACTATTATATAGCCATGCTATAAGGCAGTGTTTCTGTTACCACTCTGTTACTACTATTATATAGCCATGCTATAATGCAGTGTTTCTGTTACTACTATTATATAGCCATGCTATAAGGCAGTGTTTCTGTTACCACTATTATATAGCCATGCTATAAGGTAGTGTTTCTGTTACTACTATTATATAGCCATGCTATAAGGCAGTGTTTCTGTTACCACTCTTACCACTATTATATAGCCATGCTATAAGGCAGTGTTTCTGTTACTACTATTATATAGCCATGCTATAAGGCAGTGTTTCTGTTACTACTATTATGTAGCCATGCTATAAGGAAGTGTTTCTGTTACTACTATTATATAGCCATGCTATAAGGCAGTGTTTCTGTTACTACTATTATATAGCCATGCTATAAGGCAGTGTTTCTGTTACCACTATTATATAGCCATGCTATAAGGCAGTGTTTCTGTTACCACTATTATATAGCCATGCTATAAGGCAGTGTTTCTGTTACCACTCTGTTACTACTATTATATAGCCATGCTATAAGGCAGTGTTTCTGTTACCACTATTATATAGCCATGCTATAAGGCAGTGTTTCTGTTACCACTATTATATAGCCATGCTATAAGGCAGTGTTTCTGCTACTACTATTATATAGCCATGCTATAATGCAGTGTTTCTGTTACTACTATTATATAGCCATGCTATAAGGCAGTGTTTCTGTTACCACTATTATATAGCCATGCTATAATGCAGTGTTTCTGTTACTACTATTATATAGCCATGCTATAAGGCAGTGTTTCTGTTACCACTATTATATAGCCATGCTATAAGGCAGTGTTTCTGTTACCACTATTATATAGCCATGCTATAAGGCAGTGTTTCTGTTACCACTATTATATAGCCATGCTATAAGGCAGTGTTTCTGCTACTACTATTATATAGCCATGCTATAAGGCAGTGTTTCTGTTACTACTATTATATAGCCATGCTATAAGGCAGTGTTTCTGTTACCACTATTATATAGCCATGCTATAAGGCAGTGTTTCTGCTACTACTATTATATAGCCATGCTATAAGGCAGTGTTTCTGTTACTACTATTATATAGCCATGCTATAAGGCAGTGTTTCTGTTACCACTATTATATAGCCATGCTATAATGCAGTGTTTCTGTTACTACTATTATATAGCCATGCTATAAGGCAGTGTTTCTGTTACCACTATTATATAGCCATGCTATAAGGCAGTGTTTCTGTTACTACTATTATATAGCCATGCTATAAGGCAGTGTTTCTGTTACCACTACTATATAGCCATGCTATAAGGCAGTGTTTCTGTTACCACTATTATATAGCCATGCTATAAGGCAGTGTTTCTGCTACTACTATTATATAGCCATGCTATAAGGCAGTGTTTCTGTTACCACTATTATATAGCCATGCTATAATGCAGTGTTTCTGTTACTACTATTATATAGCCATGCTATAAGGCAGTGTTTCTGTTACCACTATTATATAGCCATGCTATAAGGCAGTGTTTCTGTTACCACTATTATATAGCCATGCTATAAGGCAGTGTTTCTGTTACTACTATTATATAGCCATGCTATAAGGCAGTGTTTCTGTTACTACTATTATATAGCCATGCTATAAGGCAGTGTTTCTGTTACTACTATTATATAGCCATGCTATAAGGCAGTGTTTCTGTTACCACTCTGTTACTACTATTATATAGCCATGCTATAAGGCAGTGCTTCTGTTACTACTATTATATAGCCATGCTATAAGGCAGTGTTTCTGTTACTACTATTATATAGCCATGCTATAAGGCAGTGTTTCTGTTACTACTATTATGTAGCCATGCTATAAGGCAGTGTTTCTGTTACCACTATTATATAGCCATGCTATAAGGCAGTGTTTCTGTTACCACTCTGTTACTACTATTATATAGCCATGCTATAAGGCAGTGTTTCTGTTACTACTATTATATAGCCATGCTATAAGGCAGTGTTTCTGTTACTACTATTATATAGCCATGCTATAAGGCAGTGTTTCTGTTACTACTATTATGTAGCCATGCTATAAGGCAGTGTTTCTGTTACCACTATTATATAGCCATGCTATAAGGCAGTGTTTCTGTTACCACTCTGTTACTACTATTATATAGCCATGCTATAAGGCAGTGTTTCTGTTACTACTATTATATAGCCATGCTATAAGGCAGTGTTTCTGTTACCACTCTTACCACTATTATATAGCCATGCTATAAGGCAGTGTTTCTGTTACCACTATTATATAGCCATGCTATAAGGCAGTGTTTCTGTTACTACTATTATATAGCCATGCTATAAGGCAGTGTTTCTGTTACCACTCTTACCACTATTATATAGCCATGCTATAAGGCAGTGTTTCTGTTACTACTATTATATAGCCATGCTATAAGGCAGTGTTTCTGTTACTACTATTATGTAGCCATGCTATAAGGCAGTGTTTCTGTTACTACTATTATATAGCCATGCTATAAGGCAGTGTTTCTGTTACTACTATTATGTAGCCATGCTATAAGGCAGTGTTTCTGTTACCACTCTGTTACTACTATTATATAGCCATGCTATAAGGCAGTGTTTCTGTTACTACTATTATATAGCCATGCTATAAGGCAGTGTTTCTGTTACCACTCTTACCACTATTATATAGCCATGCTATAAGGCAGTGTTTCTTAATCCTGTTCCATGTAATCTATGTTTTTGTCCTAGCACCCCAGGACCAGCCCCCCTCCTCGGGGTCCCCAGCACCAGCCCCCCTCCTCGGGGTCCCCAGCACCAGCCCCCCTCCTCGGGGTCCCCAGCACCAGCCCCCCTCCTCGGGGTCCCCAGGACCAGCCCCCCTCCTCGGGGTCCCCAGGACCAGCCCCCCTCCTCGGGGTCCCCAGGACCAGCCCCCCTCCTCGGGTCCCCAGGACCAGCCCCCCCCCTCGGGTCCCCAGGACCGGGTCCCCAGCACCAGCCCCCCCCCCTCCCCCCTCGGGTCCCCAGGACCAACCCCCCTCCTCGGGGTCCCCCGGACCAGCCCCCCCCCCCCCCCCCCGGGTCCCCAGGACCAGCATTGAGAAAGTAGGTGTTATTATAACAGTCTCATCACTACTCACCTGAGGCAGGTCTAGCGAGCGCAGGGCTTTTTTGTCCTTCGCCGGCAGAAGCAGCACAAAGGAAACCAGACTTTAACATTAGGTTACTTTTCATTACAAACCACTGTGTGTTTGTACCTACCTACCGTTACGCCCTACCGTTACGCCCTACCGTTACGCCCTACCGTTTCAACCTATCATTTCATCCTCAACCCCATGACTAGATGAATCAGGGTGAACAACATCCTCAACCCCATGACTAAGGTGAATCAGGGTGAACAACTCCTCACCCTCAACCCCATGACTAGATGAATCAGGGTGAACAACTCCTCACCCTCAACCCCATGACTAGATGAATCAGGGTGAACAACTCCTCACCCTCAACCCCATGACTAGATGAATCAGGGTGAACAACTCCTCATCCTCAACCCCATGACTAGATGAATCAGGGTGAACAACTCCTCATCCTCAACCCCATAACTAGATGAATCAGGGTGAACAACTCCTCATCCTCAACCCCATGACTAAGGTGAATCAGGGTGAACAACATCCTCAACCCCATGACTAAGGTGAATCAGGGTGAACAACATCCTCAACCCCATGACTAAGATGAATCAGGGTGAACATCAACAATTGTAAAACGTCTTGAGGACCCCCCCCCCCCCCCCCCGAAGACAGGTATTAAAACCACTGGCCTCGTCTCAGGTTACATCCTACTATCAAAGAGTAAAACGGACAGAAGAGACCAGCCCTGCTTGATTCTAGAAGAGATTCTCTGATCCACATTACAACGCTACTTCACAAAAACACGAGCTATTCTAAAATAGACTGAATCACAAATTCACTATACCTCAATAAGGAACAACACTTAAGACTAGCCTATACCTCAACACTAACACATTCAATTCTACTCTCAGAGTAACCAGACAGAAGGGTGTTTATGTTATAATTCTATTGGACAAATCATAGAGTTGAGATAGAGGACTCACTTGCCACAAAGTCTGTTTTAACATGGGGGGGGGGGGGGGGGGGGCAGTGCCATTCATAGAAATATAACATTTCTACGTTGCCATTGAGGACTGACAACATCTCAGTTGTCTGGATGGTCACAGGGGACATTGTGGCAAAGGTGTGCCGTTTATCCAACTCTTTGCGTAGAAACCGTGATCACATGACGCGAGTAACCCATCTAGATCTACAGACGTGTTACCTTCGCTGCCCCTCCTAGCCAGAGCAGGGCTTAGTGTATTTTCTCCAGAATATTCTCCAAAGTCTTAAGAGTGGAGGAACGTAAAACACAGGGCTCAAAATGAAGGACAAGACAGAACTACAACACAACACTGTTATGATGATGAGGCTGGGGCTAACTGATGATGAGGCTGGGGCTAACTGATGATGAGGCTGGGGCTAACTGATGATGAGGCTGGGGCTAACTGATGATGAGGCTGGGGCTAACTGATGATGAGGCTGGGGCTAACTGAAGATGAGGCTGGGGCTAACTGAAGATGAGGCAGGGCTAATTGATGATGAGGGTAACTGATGTGGCTAAGAGGCTAGGCTAACTGATGTGGCTAAGAGGCTAGGCTAACTGATGTGGCTAAGAGGCTAACTGATGTGGCTAAGAGGCTAGGCTAACTGATGTGGCTAAGAGGCTAGGCTAACTGATGTGGCTAAGAGGCTAGGCTAACTGATGTGGCTAAGAGGCTAGGCTAACTGATGTGGCTAAGAGGCTAGGCTAACTGATGTGGCTAAGAGGCTAACTGATGTGGCTAAGAGGCTAACTGATGTGGCTAAGAGGCTAACTGATGCAGCAATATTCTGTGCCAGGCCTTTTATTCCTATATAACTGTGCTTCCTGTGTAACTGTGCTTCCTGTATAACTGTGCTTCCTGTATAACTGGTGTTAACCACCTTAAAAGGTTTCCTAATTCCACACTGAAATCAAACCCAGTTTCCAAGGGCTGGTTTCCTGGACAGATACATGTTAAGATTATCCAATGAACGTGCTTCTTAGTCCGAGACTAGGATTTCATCTGTGTCCGGGAAACCGGCCCCTAGACTTTTACCAAACCGGAGAGCATGAAAACCAATCAACAAATATCCACACCATTTGCACGAATAAGAGCCACGTAAACCACCATTACACAACCACCGTAAACTAGTCTGTCACCACAGTAACAGCTACAGGTCTACTACAAATAAAGCCACCATACAGTATTAACACAGCAGGGGGTGATATCACAACATCCATCAGCCATTTTACCTCCCATGTCTCTTCTCCCGGGCATGGGGCTTAGGCCTCCTTCAAGCAGGAAGGAAGGGGTGACGTTAACAGTGTTAACACCTACCCTTCATCAATTACAGTTACGGAAGTGTTTATTTTACCAAGACCGGTATGGACGTTGTTAGGATCTCATTGTTCATTCTAGACTTCTAATATGTAAACTAGTTACCAGAACATGGAAACAGAAATACATTTCACCAGAAAAAAAAAAATCATATTCAACCATCTGAATCATCATAAACCTCAAAATGGTCAAAATATATAATATATATATTTCATTGGGGATGCATATAGTAGTAGGAGAACAAGGTCAACGTGGTGTGAAGGGGTATATATCGAGACAGCCAATACCTGATGGAGGAGGAGGGCGTTGAGGAGGAGCAGGTCGGGCTGGCGGGGCGTTGGGGCGAGGAGGAGGGGGGCGTTTAGGCTCCAGGGCCTGAGGAGCACCAGGCTGGAAATCCACTGGAGTCCCTGGGAGAGACAGAGAGCGAGAGACAGAGAGCGCGAGACAGAGAGCGCGAGACAGAGAGCGCGAGACAGAGAGCGCGAGACAGAGAGCGCGAGACAGAGAGCGCGAGACAGAGAGCGAGAGACAGAGAGCGAGAGACAGAGAGAACAATCAATGTTATGCACCAGTGTCTCTCATTCCTAGTCCTGCATTACAAATTTCATTTTTACCAGACTGGAATTTATAATATATTTTTTTTCACAAATGTATTTCACAAACACACAGCAACTGGGACACAAACTATTAAGCTGGTTTGAGGTTGTGTGTGAATTGCATAGTTCAGAACACAGCTCAAACGGCATAAGAGGCTGGGAGTATTGGTCTAATCAGTAGATCTGAGGAACTGAACACAGACACTCTGGTAGATAAGACACTGCAAACTAAACACCAAACCAGCAGACAGGCACGAAGACAGCTACCTATACACGGGAACCTGTGTTTTACCTCAGTGCAACCTATACACGGGAACCTGTGTTTAACCTCAGTGTAACCTATACACGGGAACCTGTGTTTTACCTCAGTGTAACCTATACACGGGAACCTGTGTTTAACCTCAGTGCAACCTATACACGGGAACCTGTGTTTAACCTCAGTGCAACCTATACACGGGACCCTGTGTTTTACCTCAGTGCAACCTATACACGGGACCCTGTGTTTTACCTCAGTGCAACCTATACACGGGACCCTGTGTTTAACCTCAGTGCAACCTATACACGGGAACCTGTGTTTAACCTCAGTGCAACCTATACACGGGAACCTGTGTTTAACCTCAGTGCAACCTATACACGGGAACCTGTGTTTAACCTCAGTGTAACCTATACACGGGAACCTGTGTTTAACCTCAGTGTAACCTATACACGGGAACCTGTGTTTTACCTCAGTGTAACCTATACACGGGAACCTGTGTTTTACCTCAGTGTAACCTATACACGGGACCCTGTGTTTTACCTCAGTGCAACCTATACACGGGAACCTGTGTTTAACCTCAGGTCAACGCTAGTTCTCCTGTTGGGGGAGGGACTTAACACTGTTTAACCTGCTGGGGGAGGGACTTAACACTGTTTAACCTGCTGGGGGAGGGACTTAACACTGTTTTACCTGCTGGGGGAGGGGCTTAACACTGTTTAACCTGCTGGGGGAGGGGCTTAACACTGTTTAACCTGATGGGGGAGGGACTTAACACTGTTTAACCTGCTGGGGGAGGGACTTAACACTGTTTTACCTGCTGGGGGAGGGACTTAACACTGTTTTACCTGCTGGGGGAGGGACTTAACACTGTTTTACCTGCTGGGGGAGGGACTTAACACTGTTTTACCTGCTGGGGGAAGGACTTAACACTGTTTTACCTGCTGGGGGAGGGACTTAACACTGTTTTACCTGCTGGGGGAGGGACTTAACACTGTTTTACCTGCTGGGGGAGGGACTTAACACTGTTTTACCTGCTGGGGGAGGGACTTAACACTGTTTTACCTGCTGGGGGAGGGACTTAACACTGTTTTACCTGCTGGGGGAGGGACTTAACACTGTTTTACCTGCTGGGGGAAGGACTTAACACTGTTTTACCTGCTGGGGGAGGGACTTAACACTGTTTTACCTGCTGGGGGAGGGACTTAACACTGTTTTACCTGCTGGGGGAGGGACTTAACACTGTTTTACCTGCTGGGGGAGGGACTTAACACTGTTTTACCAGCTGGGTCAACGCTAGTTCTCCTGCTGGGGGAGGGGCTTAACACTGTTTTACCTGCTGGGTCAACGCTAGTTCTCCTGTTGGGGGAGGGATTTAACACTGTTTTACCTGCTGGGGGAGGGACTTAACACTGTTTTACCTGCTGGGGGAGGGACTTAACACTGTTTTACCTGCTAGGTCAACGCTACTTCTCCTGCTGGGGGAGGGACTTAACACTCCTGAAAGAGCACAATGACAATGTTCATTTATATCAGTAAACCTTATATATATATATATATCCTTATATATATATCCTTATTATTATGATTATTATATCCTATATATATATATACCCTTCTATATATATATATATATATATATATATATATATATATATATCCTTCTATATATATACCCTTCTATATATATATATATATATATATATATATACACCCTTCTATATATATATATATATATATATATATATATATACCCTTCTATATATATATATATATATATATATATATATATACCCTTCTATATATATACCCTTCTATCTATATATATATATATACCCTTCTATATATACCCTTCTATATATATTTACCCTTCTATCTATATATATATATATACCCTTCTATATATATATACAGTTTTATACACTGCTCAAAAAAATTAAGTGAACACTTAAACAACACAATGTAACTCCAAGTCAATCACACTTCTGTGAAATCAAACTGTCCACTTAGGAAGCAACACTGATTGATGTCCTTACACGTGTGTGTGTGTGCAATGGTACCTTGCTAGGGTCTGGCAGTGAGTGTGTACATTGCAGTGTTCCGGTTTGTGTGTGTGTGTGTGTGTACCTTGCGGTGGTCCAGCAGAGCGTGGGGCAGATCGACTGGGTCTGCTGGGGGCAGCTGGTTCTCCGTGGGTGGGGGAGTGAGAGGGGCTGCCCCGTGGGGAGGGGGAGGGGGAGGAGAGGGGCCCGGGGCCTGCGCCGGGCTGAAGGTGTTGGGGGAGAATATCCTCCACCTCCTCATCCACATCACCTGGTGGAAAGACACACAGAGAGAGAAGTCACACACACACACACTCGACATAGTGCTCTCTCTTTACTAACTATACAGCTTGGAAGAAGGCAATATGGAGGATGGATTTAACCATAGTCATCCTCTCCCACATCAGCCTTCTTAAACCCCTCCTCCATATCGTAGTCATCCTCTCCCACATCAGCCTTCTTAAACCCCCCTCCATATCGTAGTCATCCTCTCCCACATCAGCCTTCTTAAACCCCCCTCCATATCGTAGTCATCCTCTCCCATATCAGCCTTCTTAAACCCCCCTCCATATCGTAGTCATCCTCTCCCACATCAGCCTTCTTAAACCCCCCTACATATCGTAGTCATCCTCTCCCATATCAGCCTTCTTAAACCCCCCTCCCTTACCCTCCATATCGTAGTCATCCTCTCACACATCAGCCTTCTTAAACACCTCCTCCATATCGTAGTCATCCTCTCCCACATCAGCCTTCTTAAACCCCCCTCCATATCGTAGTCATCCTCTCCCACATCAGCCTTCTTAAACCCCCCTCCCTTACCCTCCATATCGTAGTCATCCTCTCCCACATCAGCCTTCTTAAACCCCTCCTCCATATCGTAGTCATCCTCTCCCACATCAGCCTTCTTAAACCCCCCTCCATATCGTAGTCATCCTCTCCCACATCAGCCTTCTTAAACCCCCCTCCCTTACCCTCCATATCGTAGTCATCCTCTCCCACATCAGCCTTCTTAAACCCCTCCTCCATATCGTAGTCATCCTCTCCCACATCAGCCTTCTTAAACCCCCCTCCCTTACCCTCCATATCGTAGTCATCCTCTCCCACATCAGCCTTCTTAAACCCCTCCTCCATATCGTAGTCATCCTCTCCCACATCAGCCTTCTTAAACCCCTCCTCCCTTACCCTCCATATCGTAGTCATCCTCTCCCACATCAGCCTTCTTAAACCCCCCTCCATATCGTAGTCATCCTCTCCCACATCAGCCTTCTTAAACCCTCCTCCCTTACCCTCCATATCGTAGTCATCCTCTCCCACATCAGCCTTCTTAAACCCCCCTCCATATCGTAGTCATCCTCTCCCACATCAGCCTTCTTAAACCCCTCCTCCATATCGTAGTCATCCTCTCCCACATCAGCCTTCTTAAACCCCTCCTCCATATCGTAGTCATCCTCTCCCACATCAGCCTTCTTAAACCCCCCTCCCTTACCCTCCATATCGTAGTCATCCTCTCCCACATCAGCCTTCTTAAACCCCTCCTCCATATCGTAGTCATCCTCTCCCACATCAGCCTTCTTAAACCCCTCCTCCCTTACCCTCCATATCGTAGTCATCCTCTCCCATATCAGCGTCCTCGGCCAGCAGAGAGGAGCTGGCGGAAGTAGGGACAGATCCACAGATCCTCTCTACACTCATCTCCTCCTCCAGACTCTTAATCCAACCTGAACTCTTCAGACGGATGTCTATCACCTTACCCAGAACCTACACACACACACACACACACACACACACACGCAGAGAGATACGCGCACAGAGAGACGCACAGAGAGAGACACGCACACAGAGATATATTACAATGCAGCTTCTCAGTGTGTGAATCAACGTTGTCCCAGTGTGTTGCTGTGACGTTGTCCCAGTGTGTTGCCGTGGCGTTGCCTTAGTGTTGCCGTGGCGTTGTCTTAGTGTTGCCGTGGCGTTGTCTCAGTGTTGCCGTGTATCTGTATGCTCAGTGTAAGGTTGTGTGCTCACCGTGGAGGCGCTCAGAGACAGGGCAGCCAGAGCAGAATAACCCTCTAGAAACGTCACCCACATCTTCTCCTCTACAAACCTAGACAGGAGAGACAATTCAGGGTGTTAAAAGAGATGCATGTTCAATATCTGATCGATTGTCTGGAATGGATGTGATTGATTCTTATAAAAAGAACGGATTGCATTATAAGCAAGACGACAAAAAAGTTGGTCAAAAAGTGAGCAAGTTAACTAAGAAGGGCTGTCCAACCCTGTTCCTGGAGAGAGACCCTCCTGTAGGTTAACTCCAACCCTGTCCCTGGAGAGAGACCCTCCTGTAGGTTAACTCCAACCCTGTCCCTGGAGAGAGACCCTCCTGTAGGTTTTAACTCCAACCCTGTTCCTGGAGAGAGACCCTCCTGTAGGTTTTAACTCCAACCCTGTCCCTGGAGAGAGACCCTCCTGTAGGTTTTAACTCCAACCCTGTTCCTGGAGAGAGACCCTCCTGTAGGTTAACTCCAACCCTGTCCCTGGAGAGAGACCCTCCTGTAGGTTAACTCCAACCCTGTCCCTGGAGAGAGACCCTCCTGTAGGTTAACTCCAACCCTGTTCCTGGAGAGAGAACCTCCTGTAGGTTAACTCCAACCCTGTCCCTGGAGAGAGACCCTCCTGTAGGTTAACTCCAACCCTGTCCCTGGAGAGAGACCCTCCTGTAGGTTTTAACTCCAACCCTGTTCCTGGAGAGAGACCCTCCTGTAGGTTTTAACTCCAACCCTGTCCCTGGAGAGAGACCCTCCTGTAGGTTTTAACTCCAACCCTGTTCCTGGAGAGAGACCCTCCTGTAGGTTAACTCCAACCCTGTCCCTGGAGAGAGACCCTCCTGTAGGTTAACTCCAACCCTGTCCCTGGAGAGAGACCCTCCTGTAGGTTTTAACTCCAACCCTGTTCCTGGAGAGAGAACCTCCTGTAGGTTTTAACTCCAACCCTGTTCCTGGAGAGAGACCCTCCTGTAGGTTAACTCCAACCCTGTCCCTGGAGAGAGACCCTCCTGTAGGTTAACTCCAACCCTGTCCCTGGAGAGAGACCCTCCTGTAGGTTTTAACTCCAACCCTGTTCCTGGAGAGAGACCCTCCTGTAGGTTTTAACTCCAACCCTGTCCCTGGAGAGAGACCCTCCTGTAGGTTTTAACTCCAACCCTGTTCCTGGAGAGAGACCCTCCTGTAGGTTAACTCCAACCCTGTCCCTGGAGAGAGACCCTCCTGTAGGTTAACTCCAACCCTGTCCCTGGAGAGAGACCCTCCTGTAGGTTTTAACTCCAACCCTGTTCCTGGAGAGAGAACCTCCTGTAGGTTTTAACTCCAACCCTGTCCCTGGAGAGATACCCTCCTGTAGGTTAACTCCAACCCTGTCCCTGGAGAGATACCCTCCTGTAGGTTTTAACTCCAACCCTTTCCCTGGAGAGATACCCTCCTGTAGGTTTTAACTCCAACCCTGTCCCTGGAGAGATAAACCTCCTGTAGGTTTTAACTCCAACCCTGTTTCTGGAGATATAAACCTCCTGTAGGTTTTAACTCCAACCCTGTCCCTGGAGAGAGACCCTCCTGTAGATTTTAACTCCAACCCTGTCCCTGGAGAGAGACCCTCCTATAGATTTTAACTCCAACCCTGTCCCTGGAGAGAGACCCTCCTGTAGGTTTTAACTCCAACCCTGTCCCTGGAGAGAGACCCTCCTGAAGGTTTTAACTCCAACCCTGTCCCGGAGAGAGACCCTCCTGTAGGTTTTAACTCCAACCCTGTCCCTGGATATCTACTCTCCTGTAGGTTTTAACTCCAACCCTGTCCCTGGAGAGACCCTCCTGTAGGTTAACTCCAACCCTGTCCCTGGAGAGAGACCCTCCTGTAGGTTTTTAACTCCAACCCTGTCCCTGGAGAGAGACCCTCCTGTAGGTTTTAACTCCAACCCTGTCCCTGGAGAGAGACCCTCCTGTAGGTTAACTCCAACCCTGTCCCTGGAGAGAGACCCTCCTGTAGGTTTTAACTCCAACCCTGTCCCTGGAGAGAGACCCTCCTGTAGGTTTTAACTCCAACCCTGTTCCTGGAGATATAAACCTCCTGTAGGTTTTAACTCCAACCCTGTCCCTGGAGAGAGACCTTCCTGTAGGTTTTAACTCCAACCCTGTCCCTGGAGAGAGACCCTCCTGTAGGTTTTAACTCCAACCCTGTCCCTGGAGAGAGACCCTCCTGTAGGTTTTAACTCCAACCCTGTCCCTGGAGAGAGACCCTCCTGTAGGTTTTAACTCCAACCCTGTCCCTGGAGAGAGACCCTCCTGTAGGTTTTAACTCCAACCCTGTCCCTGGAGATCTACTCTCCTGTAGGTTTTAACTCCAACCCTGTCCCTGGAGATCTACTCTCCTGTAGGTTTTAACTCCAACCCTGTCCCTGGAGAGAGACCCTCCTGTAGGTTTTAACTCCAACCCTGTCCCTGGAGAGAGACCCTCCTGTAGGTTTTAACTCCAACCCTTTCCCTGGAGAGATACCCTCCTGTAGGTTTTAACTCCAACCCTGTCCCTGGAGAGATAAACCTCCTGTAGGTTTTAACTCCAACCCTGTTCCTGGAGATATAAACCTCCTGTAGGTTTTAACTCCAACCCTGTCCCTGGAGAGAGACCCTCCTGTAGGTTTTAACTCCAACCCTGTCCCTGGAGAGAGACCCTCCTGTAGGTTTTAACTCCAACCCTGTCCCTGGAGAGAGACCCTCCTGTAGGTTTTAACTCCAACCCTGTCCCTGGATAGGTTTAGGGGTCAAGGTAAGGGTTAGCGGTTAGGTTTAGGGGTCAAGGTAAGGGTTAGCGGTTAGGTTTAGGGGTCAAGGTAAGGGTTAGGGGAATAAGTCTAGTAAAACATAGCTGTGTGTGTGTGTGTGTGTGTGTGTGTGTGTGTGTGTTTCCGTCACCTGATGAGGATGACCTCTCCAAACACAGCGAACTTGTCCAGCAGCTCGTCGATGAGCGCGTCGTCAAAGTAGTCGTCAGGTCCGGAGGAACAGAGAGAGACCAGGATGGTTCCGTCGGGAGGACCCTGCAGGGCGATCACCTCCTTATACACCTGGTGACGGGCATCTGGATCCACCTCCAGGACATCTATATCCATCACTGCCATCACGGGCCTGGGGAGGGGAGATTAACGCTATAACCTATAACCTAGGCTCAACATCCATCACAGGCCTGGGGGGGGAGGGGAGATTAACGCTATAACCTATAACCTAGGCTCAACATCCATCACAGGCCTGGGGGGGGGAGAGGAGATTAACGCTATAACCTATAACCTAGCCTCAACATTTATCACAGGCCTGGGGAGGGGAGAGGAGTTTAAAGCTATAACCTATAACCTAGCCTCAACATTTATCACAGGCATGGGGAGAGGAGTTTAAAGCTATAACCTATAACCTAGCCTCAACATGCATCACAGGCCTGGCTACACACAGAGATGAGGAGACCGGTTAGACGGTGCTAGTCTGATCAGAGGTCTTGAGCTCAGCCCTGCCGTAGTGTTTCAGAGTCCTGTGTGTGTGTGTGTGAGAGTTACCTGTGATCAGAGGTCTTGAGCTCAGCCCTGCCGTAGTATTTCAGAGTCCTGTGTGTGTGTGTGTGTGTGTGTGTGTGTGTGTGTGTGTGTGTGTGTGTGTGTGTGTGTGTGTGTGTGTGTGTGTTACCTGTGATCAGAGGTCTTGAGCTCAGCCCTGCCGTAGTGTTTCAGAGTCCTGTGTGTGTGTGTGTGTGTGTGTGTGTGTGTGTGTGAGAGAGAGTTACCTGTGATCAGAGGTCTTGAGCTCAGCCCTCCCGTAGTATTTCAGCTCCCCAGGGCTCCAGGGGTACTGCTGCTGTTCCTCTGCTTCTCCCACTGGTCCGACCATGTTCATCTCCTCCGCTACATACACACACACACACACACACACACACACACACACACACACACACACACACACACACAGTAAACGTGTACTGTATGTTAAAAACTCAGAGCATGGCTGCTTTATACTTGAGTACCAATCCACCATTTAAACCAGTGAGACGGACCAGATATCCTCCTAACACCAATCCACCATTTAAACCAGTGAGACTGACCAGACATCCTCCTAACACCAATCCACCATTTAAACCAGTGAGACGGACCAGACATCCTCCCACACTACCAATCCACCATTTAAACCAGTGAGACTGACCAGATATCCTCCTAACACCAATCCACCATTTAAACCAGTGAGACGGACCAGATATCCTCCTAACACCAATCCACCATTTAAACCAGTGAGACAGACCAGACATCCTCCCACACTACCAATCCACCATTTAAACCAGTGAGACGGACCAGATATCCTCCTAACACCAATCCACCATTTAAACCAGTGAGACAGACCAGACATCCTCCCACACTACCAATCCACCATTTAAACCAGTGAGACGGACCAGACATCCTCCCACACTACCAATCCACCATTTAAACCAGTGAGACGGACCAGACATCCTCCCACACTACCAATCCACCATTTAAACCAGTGAGACGGACCAGACATCCTCCCACACTACCAATCCACCATTTAAACCAGTGAGACTGACCAGACATCCTCCCACAGTACCAATCCACCATTTAAACCAGTGAGACAGATCAGACATCCTCCCACACTACCAATCCACCATTTAAACCAGTGAGACAGATCAGACATCCTCCCACACTACCAATCCACCATTTAAACCAGTGAGACGGACCAGACATCCTCCCACACTACCAATCCACCATTTAAACCAGTGAGACTGACCAGACATCCTCCCACACTACCAATCCACCATTTAAACCAGTGAGACTGACCAGACATCCTCCCACACTACCAATACACCATTTAAACCAGTGAGACGGACCAGATATCCTCCTAACACCAATCCACCATTTAAACCAGTGAGACAGACCAGACATCCTCCCACACTACCAATACACCATTTAAACCAGTGAAACGGACCAGACATCCTCCCACACTACCAATACACCATTTAAACCAGTGAGATGGACCAGACATCTTCCTAACACCAAGCCGACCTCTCTCACCAGTCTTGTCGAAGTTCCACTTCCTCCTCTTCCATAGGCAGCGGTCGGTCCAGGCGGGGGTACGACACTTCTCACTGGTGTCATAGTCGTCAGAGAACAGGTCGTACTTATAGGTGGGAGCAAAGTCCAAATTGCCCTCGATGAACCCACGGAACACCTAGAGGAAGAGACAGGACACAGAGGAGTTAGAGACTGCCAAAAAATCAAGACTGAACCCACGGAACACCTAGAGGAGGAGACAGGACACAGAGGAGTTAGAGACTGCCTCAAACCAAGACTGAACCCACGGAACACCTAGACAGGGTTAAGGTTAGAGGAGGCAGCGGTAGAGGTTAGACAGCTCAGAAAGACCTCTTAGGGCCTGGTTGGTTTATGTTGTATGGCTGTTGGTTGTATGGGTCATCAAAAGGGTTACAAAGGGAGAGTATAAGTTTACCAGTAAACTACCAGAATTCTGGTAACTTTCAAGAAACATTACGACATTTTATCAGATGACATCGAGTGGCCTGGTGTTAGGTAGATCAGATTATCACAGGTGTCTATATTTATTGCTGCCCCCCCCCCCACCCCGTGCAGCCTTATCACATATAAAATATATAAAACAACCAAATATGACAAAAAAAATAAAAAAAATTGAATGACAACAGCGTAAAACAATATCCTAAATAAAAACCATCAACTTAGTGAATACCATTGGTGTTAAATATTAAGGTTTCATTTTTTTGGTCTGTCTACTAGAAACTCATGAACCATCTGGTCTGTCTACTAGAAACTCATGAACCATCTGGTCTGTCTACTAGAAACTCATGAACCATCTGGTCTGTCTACTAGAAACTCATGAACCATCTGGTCTGTCTACTAGAAACTCATGAACCATCTGGTCTGTCTACTAGAAACTCATGAACCATCTGGTCTGTTTACTAGAAACTCATGAACCATCTGGTCTGTCTACTAGAAACTCATGAACCATCTGGTCTGTCTCCTAGGAACTCATGAACCATCTGGTCTGTCTCCTAGGAACTCATGAACCATCTGGTCTGTCTCCTAGAACCTCATGAACCATCTGGTCTGTCTACTAGAAACTCATGAACCATCTGGTCTGTCTACTAGAAACTCATGAACCATCTGGTCTGTCTACTAGGAACTCATGAACCATCTGGTCTGTCTACTAGGAACTCATGAACCATCTGGTCTGTCTACTAGAAACTCATGAACCATCTGGTCTGTCTACTAGAAACTCATGAACCATCTGGTCTGTCTACTAGAAACTCATGAACCATCTGGTCTGTCTACTAGAAACTCATGAACCATCTGGTCTGTCTCCTAGGAACTCATGAACCATCTGGTCTGTCTACTAGAAACTCATGAACCATCTGGTCTGTCTACTAGAAACTCATGAACCATCTGGTCTGTCTACTAGAAACTCATGAACCATCTGGTCTGTCTACTAGAAACTCATGAACCATCTGGTCTGTCTACTAGAAACTCATGAACCATCTGGTCTGTCTACTAGGAACTCATGAACCATCTGGTCTGTCTACTAGAAACTCATGAACCATCTGGTCTGTCTACTAGAAACTCATGAACCATCTGGTCTGTCTACTAGGAACTCATGAACCATCTGGTCTGTCTACTAGAAACTCATGAACCATCTGGTCTGTCTACTAGAAACTCATGAACCATCTGGTCTGTCTACTAGAACCTCGAACCATCTGGTCTGTTTACTAGAAATTCATGAACCATCTGGTCTGTCTACTAGAACCTCATGAACCATCTGGTCTGTCTACTAGAAACTCATGAACCATCTGGTCTGTCTACTAGAACCTCGAACCATCTGGTCTGTTTACTAGAAACTCATGAACCATCTGGTCTGTCTACTAGAAACTCATGAACCATCTGGTCTGTCTACTAGAACCTCATGAACCATCTGGTCTGTCTACTAGAAACTCATGAACCATCTGGTCTGTCTACTAGAAACTCATGAACCATCTGGTCTGTCTACTAGAACCTCATGAACCATCTGGTCTGTCTACTAGAAACTCATGAACCATCTGGTCTGTCTACTAGAAACTCATGAACCATCTGGTCTGTCTACTAGGAACTCATGAACCATCTGGTCTGTCTACTAGAAACTCATGAACCACCTGGTCTGTCTACTAGGAACTCATGAACCATCTGGTCTGTCTACTAGAAACTCATGAACCATCTGGTCTGTCTACTAGGAACTCATGAACCATCTGGTCTGTCTACTAGAAACTCATGAACCATCTGGTCTGTCTACTAGAAACTCATGAACCATCTGGTCTGTCTACTAGAAACTCATGAACCATCTGGTCTGTTTACTAGAAACTCATGAACCATCTGGTCTGTCTACTAGAAACTCATGAACCATCTGGTCTGTCTACTAGAAACTCATGAACCATCTGGTCTGTCTACTAAACTCATGAACCATCTGGTCTGTCTACTAGAACCTCATGAACCATCTGGTCTGTCTACTAGAAACTCATGAACCATCTGGTCTGTCTACTAGAAACTCATGAACCATCTGGTCTGTCTACTAGAAACTCATGAACCATCTGGTCTGTCTACTAGAAACTCATGAACCATCTGGTCTGTCTACTAGAAACTCATGAACCATCTGGTCTGTCTACTAGAAACTCATGAACCATCTGGTCTGTCTACTAGAACCTCATGAACCATCTGGTCTGTCTACTAGAAACTCATGAACCATCTGGTCTGTCTACTAGAAACTCATGAACCATCTGGTCTGTCTACTAGGAACTCATGAACCATCTGGTCTGTCTACTAGGAACTCATGAACCATCTGGTCTGTCTACTAGAAACTCATGAACCATCTGGTCTGTCTACTAGAAACTCATGAACCATCTGGTCTGTCTACTAGAAACTCATGAACCATCTGGTCTGTCTACTAGGAACTCATGAACCATCTGGTCTGTCTACTAGAAACTCATGAACCATCTGGTCTGTCTACTAGAAACTCATGAACCATCTGGTCTGTTTACTAGAAACTCATGAACCATCTGGTCTGTTTACTAGAAACTCATGAACCATCTGGTCTGTCTACTAGAAACTCATGAACCATCTGGTCTGTCTACTAGAAACTCATGAACCATCTGGTCTGTCTACTAGAAACTCATGAACCATCTGGTCTGTCTACTAGAAACTCATGAACCATCTGGTCTGCCTACTAGAAACTCATGAACCATCTGGTCTGTCTACTAGAAACTCATGAACCATCTGGTCTGTCTACTAGAAACTCATGAACCGTCTGGTCTGTCTACTAGAAACTCATGAACCATCTGGTCTGTTTACTAGAAACTACTGGACACAGATATAACAATTTTGTTATACTATATATGAATAGATTTTTTTTTACAAGGTATTTGAGTATAAATGACCAAAGTTACCATAGATTACCTGTTAATTGCCAAAATGACTGAAGATTCTGGTAACTTTGGTAAATTACCTGTAGATGTACTAGACTTAGGACAAAAATATAATGGGGTTTTCAAGCTTTTTCTTCTAAAGGGGTTTTCGAGCTTCTGAATCTGGAGGGTGAATGCCACCAGTAGATGGCGATGTTTCAAATAGGCCTGGCTGGTGTATCACTATCGCTACCTATCAGCAAGCTAACAAGGGAATAAATCTGAGAGCGTGAACCAATTGGTGTGAACAATGGCTGCAGCAAAAGATGAAGCCCTGTTTGTTTTGGGGGTAAAGCCCCGTTTGGGATTGTTTTGGGGGTAAAGCCCCGTTTGGGATTGTTTTGGGGGTAAAGCCCCGTTTGGGATTGTTTTGGGGGTAAAGCCCCGTTTGGGATTGTTTTGGGGGTAAAGCCCCGTTTGGGATTGTTTTGGGGGTAAAGCCCTTGTTTGCGATTGTTTTGGGGGTAAAGCCCTTGTTTGCGATTGTTTTGGGGGTAAAGCCCTTGTTTGCGATTGTTTTGAGGGTAAAGCCCCGTTTGGGATTGTTTTGAGGGTAAAGCCCCATTTGGGATTGTTTTGAGGGTAAAGCCCCGTTTGGGATTGTTTTGAGGGTAAAGCCCCGTTTGGGATTGTTTTGAGGGTAAAGCCCCGTTTGGGATTGTTTTGAGGGTAAAGCCCCGTTTGGGATTGTTTTAAGGGTAAAGCCCCGTTTGGGATTGTTTTGAGGGTAAAACCCTTGTTTGGGATTGTTTTGAGGTAAAGCCCCGTTTGGGATTGTTTTGAGGGTAAAGCCCCGTTTGGGATTGTTTTGAGGGTAAAGCCCCGTTTGGGATTGCTTTGGAGTACACTGTTTGGAAAGAACAAAAGCAAAATGTATTGTGGTGTCAGGCAGCGTGTGGAACAGAGGTAAAAATGGAAAGTTCAAAGTTCATCTGAACAGCGTCATCAAAGAATCATAGAAACCATCAGAGGATGAAGACGAGGTGACAGAGAGCAGATAGTAGCAGTAGCAGCACGTCAACGTCAGGAGAAGAGCTAGACACGTGGCAACCACTGGTTCATTTATTCATCCGGTCTGACAAGTCCACGGGACTGTGCGGATGAGCCCGCCTTCAGAAAATGTCAACCAAAAACACTTGATCACACATTTTTGAAATCCTGGCGTAGCCAGAGTAAAACGGGTTGATTGCTTTGCACATGGATACAGCAAACCCAGAAAGTTAAGGAGATTCTTAAAGAGGCATAATAAAAAATAACTCTTGTGTAGACGGATGGAGCAGGAAAGGGAAGGGAAAAGGGTACAACCTGGTCAGTTGTACAAATGAATTCAAACTAAACGTGTCGTCTGTATTTACCCCGACCGCACTGAATCAGAGAACTGCGGAGGGCTGCCTTCATCAACATCCATGACATCAGTCCCCAGGGGGGGAACTTGTTGTTGGGGGTTAACTGCCTTGCTTGAGGGAAGATTTGTTCCACCTTGCCGTTTCTGGTATTTGAAACCAGTGACCTTTTGGCCCAACTCAAGGACCGACTGATTTATTTCTGGGCATATCATTCTGCTTCAATCACCCCTCCTCCAACAAGGCAGAGCATGTGTTGCTCAAACCTCCATGGGATTTATCTCCACACACCGGAGAGGTAATTGACGGCATGATGGAGGACATAGCAGAGGAAAAGGTCATACTTGTAATAACTGACAACGAGAGTGAACGTAGTCAAGGCAATCAAGCCATTACAGAAAAGACAAGATAACCAACATCAACCAGAGATAATACGCCTGGCCAACAACCAGAGATAATACGCGTAACCAACAACCAGAGATAATACACCTGGCCAACAACCAGAGATAATACGCCTGGCCAACAACCAGAGATAATACGCCTGGCCAACAACCAGAGGTAATACGCCTGGCCAACAACAACCAGAGATAATACGCGTGACCAACAACCAGAGATAATACGCCTGGCCAACAACCAGAGATAATACGCGTGACAAACAACCAGAGATAATACGCATGACCAACAACCAGAGATAATACGTGTGACCAACAACCAGAGATAATACCCGTGACCAACAACCAGAGATAATACGCCTGGCCAACAACCAGAGATAATATGCGTGGCCAACAACCAGAGATAATACGCGTAACCAACAACCAAAGATAATACGCGTGACCAACAACCAGAGATAATACTCGTAATCAACATCAACCAGAGATAATACGCGTAACCAACATCAACCAGAGATAATACGCGCAACCAACAACCAGAGATAATACGCCTGGCCAAAATCAACCAGAGATAACACGCCTGGCCAACAACCAGAGATAATACGCCTGGCCAACAACAACCAGAGATAATACGCGTGACCAACAACCAGAGATAATACGCTTGGCCAACAACCAGAGATAATACGCGTAACCAACAACCAGAGATAATACGCCTGGCCAACAACCAGAGATAATACGCCTGGCCAACATCAACCAGAGATAATACGCGTGACCAACATCAACCAGAGATAATACGCCTGGCCAACATCAACCAGAGATAATACGCGTGACCAACAACCAGAGATAATACGCGTGGCCAACAACCAGAGATAATACGCCTGGCCAACAACAACCAGAGATAATATGCGTGACCAACAACCAGAGATAATACGCGTGGCCAACAACAACCAGAGATAATACGCGTGGCCAACAACCAGAGATAATACGCCTGGCCAACAACAACCAGAGATAATACGCGCGACCAACAACCAGAGATAATACGCGTGACCAACAACCAGAGATAATACGCGTGACCAACAACCAGAGGTAATACGCGTGACCAACAACCAGAGATAATACGCCTGGCCAACAACCAGAGATAATACGCCTGGCCAACAACCAGAGATAATACGCCTGGCCAACAACCAGAGGTAATACGCCTGGCCAACAACCAGAGATAATACGCCTGGCCAACAACCAGAGATGATTTTGGCTTAGAACGGTGAGGCAGAAATATCTGAGTTGGACACCGACAATTATCCTTTTAAATCCAATTCACATTAATTTATAGTTGAAAAATAACAAGACCTAATTTATGACCTGACCCATCATGTATTACTGCCCCCCCTGACCTATGACCTGACCCATCATGTATTACTGCCCCCCCTGACCTATGACCTGACCCATCATGTATTACTGCCCCCCCTGACCTATGACCATCATCATGTATTACTGCCCCCCTGACCATCATCATGTATTACTGCCCCCCTTGATCTATGACCTGAACCATCATGTGTTACTGCCCCCCCTGACCTATGACCTGAACCATCATGTATTACTGCCCCCCCTGACCTATGACCTGAACCATCATGTATTACTGCCCCCCCTGACCTATGACCTGACCCATCATGTATTACTGCCCCCCTGACCATCATCATGTATTACTGCCCCCCTGACCATCATCATGTATTACTGCCCCCCTGACCATCATCATGTATTACTGCCCCCCTGACCATCATCATGTATTACTGCCCCCCTGACCTATGACCTGACCATCATCATGTATTACTGCCCCCCTGACCATCATCATGTATTACTCCCCCCCTGACCATCATCATGTATTACTGCCCCCCCTGACCTATGACCTGACCATCATCATGTATTACTGCCCCCCTGACCATCATCAAGTATTACTGCCCCCCCTGACCATCATCATGTATTACTGCCCCCCCTGACCATCATCATGTATTACTGCCCCCTGACCTGAACCATCATGTGTTACTGCCCCCCTGACCATCATCATGTATTACTGCCCCCTGACCTGAAACATCATGTGTTACTGCCCCCCCTGACCTATGACCTGACCCATAATGAATTACTGCCCCCCCGACCTATGACCTGACCCATAATGTGTTACTGCCCCCCTGACCTATGACCTGACTATCATCATGTATTACTGCCCCCCCTGACCTATGACCTGACCCATAATGTGTTACTGCCCCTTAGTGGCAAGAAGTGACATCCCACAAAGACCTAATAGAAATCTCCTTACCAGTCCCTGGTTCTTCTGGTCCACCAGCTGGTCCCCGGCGGTCAGGGCTTCCCAGTTCTGTTGTCTGATTAACTCCTTCACTTCCTCGTTGGGCTGACTGATGCGGTAGTTAAAGTCCCCGCACCAGAAGATGTAGTCGTGGGAGTAGAGCAGTCTACCCTGGGGGAGAGAAAAAAGGAGGATTAAACACACACACACACACAGATAAAAGTACAGTCAAGAAACACAGGAGAGAGAAGAGCAGGGAGAAATGTGAGTAAAACATATTTTATTGTGTGTGTGTGTGTGTGTGTGGTTACCATGGGGAAGGTGAGTTTGCGTGTGATCTCGTTGTAGTCGTCGTTCCTCTCCTTGACCTGTGATTGGCCGGCAGCGAAGTGGGAGCAGACGAAACAGATACTGGTCGTATGGAACAGCATGCGGATGGCCACTCCCCCTTTGTTACCTGTGGCTCCGCCCATCCCCGTCTTCACGGTATCCACGGCAACGTCCCTGTCAACCAAACAAATAATACATAAATAGGGGTGCATTCAGTTGGTTAAACGTTTCCCTAAATTTTTCCATAATGTGTAATGAACAACACTGTTCATCAGCTAACTGTTTCTTCAGCTATCTTGGAGGTGTGATATGGATGTGACCACATTAAATCCCCCAAAACAATCACTCATACCTGACGTTGGGGGCGTGGTGAGGGATTACCTGACCATGGTGAGGGAATATCTGACGTAGGGTGCGTGGTGAGGGATTACCTGACGTTGGGGGCGTGGTGAGGGATTACCTGACCATGGTGAGGGATTACCTGACGTAGGAGGCGTGGTGAGGGATTACCTGACGTAGGGGGCGTGGTGAGGGATTACCTGATGTAGGGGGCGTGGTGAGGGATTACCTGACCATGGTGAGGGATTACTTGATGTAGGGGGCGTGGCGAGGGATTACTTGACATGGTGAGGGATTACCTGACGTAGGGGGGCGTGGTGAGGGATTACCTGACGTAGGGGGGCGTGGTGAGGGATTACCTGACGTAGGGGGCGTGGTGAGGGATTACCTGACGTAGGGGGCGTGGTGAGGGATTACCTGACGTAGGGGGCGTGGTGAGGGATTACCTGACGTAGGGGGCGTGGTGAGGGATTACCTGACGTAGGGGGCGTGGTGAGGGATTACCTGACCATGGTGAGGGATTACCTGATGTAGGGGGCATGGTGAGCGATTACCTGACCATGGTGAGGGATTACCTGATGTAGGGGGCACGGTGAGGGATTACCTGACGTAGGGGGCGTGGTGAGGGATTACCTGACCATGGTGAGGGATTACCTGACGTCGGGGGCGTGGTGAGGGATTACCTGACCATGGTGAGGGATTACCTGACGTAGGGGGCGTGGTGAGGGATTACCTGACCATGGTGAGGGATTGCCTGATGAAGGGGGCGTGGTGAGGGATTACCTGACGCAGAGGGCGTGGTGAGGGATTACCTGACCATGGTGAGGGATTACCTGATGTAGGGGGCATGGTGAGCGATTACCTGACCATGGTGAGGGATTACCTGATGTAGGGGGCATAGTGAGGGATTACCTGACGTAGGGGGCGTGGTGAGGGATTACCTGACCATGGTGAGGGATTACCTGATGTAGGGGGCGTGGTGAGGGATTACCTGACGTAGGGGCGTGGTGAGGGATTACCTGACGTAGGGGGCGTGGTGAGGGATTACCTGACCATGGTGAGGGATTACCTGATGTAGGGGGCGTGGTGAGGGATTACCTGACGTAGGGGCTTGGTGAGGGATTACCTGACCATGGTGAGGGATTACCTGACGTAGGGGGGCGTGGTGAGGGATTACCAGACGTAGGGGGGCGTGGTGAGGGATTACCAGACGTAGGGGGGCGTGGTGAGGGATTACCAGGCGTAGGGGGGCGTGGTGAGGGATTACCAGGCGTAGGGGGGCGTGGTGAGGGATTACCAGACGTAGGGGGGCGTGGTGAGGGATTACCTGAAGTAGGGGGCATGGTGAGGGATTACCTGACCATGGTGAGGGATTACCTGATGTAGGGGGCGTGGTGAGGGATTACCTGACCATGGTGAGGGATTACCTGATGTAGGGGGCGTGGTGAGGGATTACCTGACCACGGTGAGGGATTACCTGATGTAGGGGGCGTGGTGAGGGATTACCTGACCATGGTGAGGGATTACCTAATGTAGGGGGCGTGGTGAGGGATTAACAGACCATGGTGAGGGATTACCTAACGTCGGGGGCGTGGTGAGGGATTACCTGACGCAGAGGGCGTGGTGAGGGATTACCTGACCATGGTGAGGGATTACCTGATGTAGGGGGCATGGTGAGGGATTACCTGACCATGGTGAGGGATTACCTGATGTAGGGGGCATGGTGAGGGATTACCTGACCATGGTTAGGGATTACCTGACCATGGTGAGGGATTACCTGACGTTGGGGGCGTGGTGAGGGATTACCTGACGTAGGGGGCGTGGTGAGGGATTACCTGACCACGGTGAGGGATTACCTGATGTAGGGGGCGTGGTGAGGGATTACCTGACCATGGTGAGGGATTACCTGACGTAGGGGGGCATGGTGAGGGATTACCAGACGTAGGGGGGCGTGGTGAGGGATTACCTGACGTAGGGGGCGTGGTGAGGGATTACCTGACGTAGGGGGCGTGGTGAGGGATTACCTGACGTAGGGGGCGTGGTGAGGGATTACCTGACCATGGTGAGGGATTACCTGATGTAGGGGGCATGATGAGCGATTACCTGACCATGGTGAGGGATTACCTGATGTAGGGGGCACGGTGAGGGATTACCTGACGTAGGGGGCGTGGTGAGGGATTTCCTTGACCATGTTGAGGGATTACCTGATGTAGGGGGCACGGTGAGGGATTACCTGACGTAGGGGGCGTGGTGAGGGATTACCTGACCATGGTGAGGGATTACCTGACGTCGGGGGCGTGGTGAGGGATTACTTGACCATGGTGAGGGATTACCTGATGTAGGGGGCATGGTGAGGGATTACCTGACCATGCTGAGGGATTACCTGACCATGGTGAGGGATTACCTGACGTTGGGGGCGTGGTGAGGGATTACCTGACGTAGGGGGCGTGGTGAGGGATTACCTGACCATGGTGAGGGATTAACTGATGTAGGGGGCGTGGTGAGGGATTACCTGACGTAGGGGGGCATGGTGAGGGATTACCAGACGTAGGGTGGCGTGGTGAGGGATTACCTGACCATGTTGAGGGATTACCTGATGTAGGGGGCATGGTGAGGGATTACCTGACCATGGTGAGGGATTACCTGACCATGGTGAGGGATTACCTGACGTTGGGGGCGTGGTGAGGGATTACCTGACGTAGGGGGCGTGGTGAGGGATTACCTGACCATGGTGAGGGATTACCTGACGTAGGGGGGCGTGGTGAGGGATTACTTGACCATGGTGAGGGATTACCTGATGTAGGGGGCATGGTGAGGGATTACCAGACGTAGGGGGGCGTGGTGAGGGATTACCTGATGTAGGGGGCGTGGTGAGGGATTACCTGACGTAGGGGGCGTGGTGAGGGATTACCTGACCACGGTGAGGGATTACCTGATGTAGGGGGCATGGTGAGGGATTAACTGACCATGGTGAGGGATTACCTGACGTAGGGGGGCATGGTGAGGGATTACCTGACCATGGTGAGGGATTACCTGATGTAGGGGGCATGATGAGCGATTACCTGACCATGGTGAGGGATTACCTGATGTAGGGGGCACGGTGAGGGATTACCTGACGTAGGGGGCGTGGTGAGGGATTTCCTTGACCATGTTGAGGGATTACCTGACGTAGGGGGCGTGGTGAGGGATTACCTGACCATGGTGAGGGATTACCTGATGTAGGGGGCATGGTGAGGGATTACTTGACCATGGTGAGGGATTACCTGATGTAGGGGGCATGGTGAGGGATTACCTGACCATGTTGAGGGATTACCTGATGTAGGGGGCATGGTGAGGGATTACCTGACCATGGTGAGGGATTACCTGACCATGGTGAGGGATTACCTGACGTTGGGGGCGTGGTGAGGGATTACCAGACGTAGGGGGGCGTGGTGAGGGATTACCTGACGTAGGGGGCGTGGTGAGGGATTACCTGACGTAGGGGGCGTGGTGAGGGATTACCTGACCACAGTGAGGGATTACCTGATGTAGGGGGCATGGTGAGGGATTAACTGACCATGGTGAGGGATTACCTGACGTAGGGGGGCATGGTGAGGGATTACCTGACGTAGGGGGCGTGGTGAGGGATTACCTGACCATGGTGAGGGATTACCTGACGAAGGGGGCGTGGGGAGGGATTACCTGATGTAGGGGGGGTGGTGAGGGATTACCTGACGTAGGGGGTGTGGTGAGGGATTACCTGACGTAGGGGGCGTGGTGAGGGATTACCTGATGTAGGGGGCGTGGTGAGGGATTACCTGACCATGGTGAGGGATTACCTGATGTAGGGGGCGTGGTGAGGGATACCTGACCATGGTGAGGGATTACCTCATGTAGGGGGCGTGGTGAGGGATACCTGACCATGGTGAGGGATTACCTGATGTAGGGGGTGTGGTGAGGGATTACCTGACGTAGGGGGCGTGGTGAGGGATTACCTGACCATGGTGAGGGATTACCTGACCATGGTGAGGGATTACCTGATGTAGGGGGCGTGGTGAGGGATTACCTGACCATGGTGAGAGATTACCTGACCTAGTAGGCGTGGTGAGGGATTACCTGACCATGGTGAGAGATTACCTGATGTAGGGGGCGTGGTGAGGGATTGATTACCTGACCATGGTGAGAGATTACCTGACGTAGTAGGCGTGGTGAGGGATTACCTGACCATGGTGAGAGATTACCTGATGTAGGGGGCGTGGTGAGGGATTACCTGATGTAGGGGGCGCGGTGAGGGATTACCTGATGTAGGGGGCGTGGTGAGGGATTACCTGATGTAGGGGGCGTGGTGAGGGATTACCTGATGTAGGGGGCGTGGTGAGGGATTACCTGATGTAGGGGGCGTGGTGAGGGCGTATGAAGACAAACAGACAGACTCCCACTAGCTGCTCTGATGCCAGCAGGACGTATTTATGATCGCGGGATATGTTCTTCTGCAGCTCTGCAGCCCACAGCTTCTGATTGGTCGTACTGACAAAGGAGAGAGGAGAGGAGAGGATTAACATACAGACAGAAAGAAAGAGAGAAAGAGAAACAGAGAGAGAAACAGAGAGAGAGGGAGAAACAGAGAGAGAGAGAGATAAACAGAGAGAGAGAGAGAGAGAGAAACAGAGAGAGAGAGAGAAACAGAGAGAGAGACAGAGAGAGACAGAGAGAGAAACAGAGAGAGAGAGAGAGTGTACCTGGCACTGACGATGTTGCCAGCATTCAACTCCACCATCTCCTCAAAGCCGATGGCAAAGATATCTGGTGGGTTGGCTCTACTGTCTGCAGAGAGAACAGACAATATTCAGTTCTATACTAATGAACAGGCTCTATCTAATATTCAGTTCTATACTAATGAACAGGCTCTATCTAATATTCAGTTCTATATACTAACGAACAGGCTCTATCTAACAGTTCTATACTAATGAACAGGCTCTATCTAACAGTTCTATATACTAATGAACAGGCTCTATCTAACAGTTCTATATACTAATGAACAGGCTCTATCTAACAGTTCTATATACTAATGAACAGGCTCTATCTAACAGTTCTATACTAATGAACAGGCTCTATCTAACAGTTCTATACTAATGAACAGGCTCTATCTAACAGTTCTATACTAATGAACAGGCTCTATCTAACAGTTCTATACTAATGAACAGGCTCTATCTAACAGTTCTATACTAATGAACAGGCTCTATCTAACTGTTCTATACTAATGAACAGGCTCTATCTAACTGTTCTATACTAATGAACAGGCTCTATCTAACTGTTCTATACTAATGAACAGGCTCTATCTAACTGTTCTATACTAATGAACAGTCTATAGGATAGACTGATGTATACATCATGCACACTAGTACTGGCCCCTAATCCAGGAATAACCAAAGACACAGCGTAAACCTGAGGTTTTTAACCTCTCCTCAGGGACCCCCAGCCGTTCCATGTATCTGACCTATTCCAGAACAGGCACCCCTTATCAACTTGTCAACTCCTCATCCTCAACCCCATGACTAAGGTGAATCAGGGTGAACAACTCCTCATCCTCAACCCCATAACTAGATGAATCAGGGTGAACAACTCCTCATCCTCAACCCCATGACTAGATGAATCAGGGTGAACAACATCCTCAACCCCATGACTAAGGTGAATCAGGGTGAACAACTCCTCATCCTCAACCCCATGACTAGATGAATCAGGGTGAACAACATCCTCAACCCCATGACTAGATTAATCAGGGTGAACAACTCCTCATCCTCAACCCCATGACTAGATGAATCAGGGTGAACAACATCCTCAACCCCATGACTAGATTAATCAGGGTGAACAACATCCTCAACCCCATGACTAGATTAATCAGGGTGAACAACTCCTCATCCTCAACCCCATGACTAAGGTGAATCAGGTGAACAACTCATCATCCTCAACCCCATGACTAAGATGAATCAGGGTGAACAACTCCTCATCCTCAACCCCATGACTAGATGAATCAGGGTGAACAACATCCTCAACCCCATGACTAGATTAATCAGGGTGAACAACTCCTCATCCTCAACCCCATGACTAGATGAATCAGGGTGAACAACATCCTCAACCCCATGACTAGATGAATCAGGGTGAACAACATCCTCAACCCCATGACTAGATTAATCAGGGTGAACAACTCCTCATCCTCAACCCCATGACTAAGGTGAATCAGGTGAACAACTCATCATCCTCAACCCCATGACTAAGATGAATCAGGGTGAACAACTCCTCATCCTCAACCCCATGACTAAGGTGAATCAGGGTGAACAACATCCTCAACCCCATGACTAAGATGAATCAGGGTGAACAACTCCTCATCCTCAACCCCATGACTAGATGAATCAGGGTGAACTAGTTGATGGACACAACACAACTGAGAAAACGCAGTCCTAAACAACCATTTTAGGTGAACAAAACCCATCTTCTCCTTCAACTGAAAGTTCCTCACCCTGGAAGTCTGGGAGCCCGGCCTTCATCGGAGCGTCCAGCAGCCAATCGTTGAGGGTCTGGTTGCGGAAGGCGATGCTGCGGAACTGTTTTCCCCCGTTGACGTTCCACGTACCCACTGACACCCTGATCTGTTTGGGACGGGTGTATTTCTGGTGGTTCTGACACATTCCCAGTAGAACTCTGGGAGAGGCTGGGGGAGAGGAGACGGCGTTAGAGAGGAAGAGGAAGGTGATGGAGGAAGAGAGAGAGCGAGAGAGAGAGACAGAGAGAGAGAGTCCATTGGAAGAGTTCAGAAGATTGAATAAATATGAAAAAGAATGTCAGGAACTGGGACAGATGGATAAATATGAAACAGAATGTCAGGAACTGGGACAGGTAAATAAATATGAGAAAAGAATGTCAGGAACTGGGACAGATGGATAAATATGAAACAGAATGTCAGGAACTGGGACAGGTGTATAAATATGAAACAGAATGTCAGGAACTGGGACAGGTAAATAAATATGAGAAAAGAATGTCAGGAACTGGGACAGATGGATAAATATGAAACAGAATGTCAGGAACTGGGACAGGTGAATAAATATGAAACAGAATGTCAGGAACTGGGACAGATGGATAAATATGAAACAGAATGTCAGGAACTGGGACAGGTGAATAAATATGAAACAGAATGTCAGGAACTGGGACAGATGGATAAATATGAAACAGAATGTCAGGAACTGGGACAGGTAAATAAATATGAGAAAAGAATGTCAGGAACTGGGACAGATGGATAAATATGAAACAGAATGTCAGGAACTGGGACAGGTGAATAAATATGAAACAGAATGTCAGGAACTGGGACAGATAAATAAATATGAAACAGAATGTCAGGAACTGGGACAGGTGAATAAATATGAAACAGAATGTCAGGAACTGGGACAGGTGTATAAATATGAAACAGAATGTCAGGAACTGGGACAGATGGATAAATATGAAACAGAATGTCAGGAACTGGGACAGGTAAATAAATATGAGAAAAGAATGTCAGGAACTGGGACAGGTGAATAAATATGAAACAGAATGTCAGGAACTGGGACAGGTGTATAAATATGAAACAGAATGTCAGGAACTGGGACAGATGGCTAAATATGAAACAGAATGTCAGGAACTGGGACAGGTAAATAAATATGAAACATAATTTCAGGAACTGGGACAGGTGAATAAATATGAGAAAAGAATGACAGGAACTGGGACAGGTAAATAAATATGAGAAAAGAATGTCAGGAACTGGGACAGGTAAATAAAGATGAAAAAAAATGTCAGGAACTGGGACAGGTAAATAAATATGAGAAAAGAATGTCAGGAACTGGGACAGGTAAATAAATATGAGAAAAGAATGTCAGGAACTGGGACAGATGAATAAATATGAAACAGAATGTCAGGAACTGGGACAGATGGATAAATATGAAACAGAATTTCAGGAACTGGGACAGGTAAATAAATATGAGAAAATAATGTCAGGAACTGGGACAGATGAATAAATATGAAACAGAATGTCAGGAACTGGGACAGATGGATAAATATGAAACAGAATTTCAGGAACTGGGACAGGTAAATAAATATGAGAAAAGAATGTCAGGAACTGGGACAGATGAATAAATATGAAACAGAATGTCAGGAACTGGGACAGGTGGATAAATATGAGAAAAGAATGTCAGGAACTGGGACAGATGGATAAATATGAAACAGAATTTCAGGAACTGGGACAGGTAAATAAATATGAGAAAAGAATGTCAGGAACTGGGACAGATGAATAAATATGAAACAGAATTTCAGGAACTGGGACAGGTAAATAAATATGAGAAAAGAATGTCAGGAACTGGGACAGATGAATAAATATGAAACAGAATGTTAGGAACTGGGACAGATGGATAAATATGAAACAGAATTTCAGGAACTGGGACAGGTAAATAAATATGAGAAAAGAATGTCAGGAACTGGGACAGGTGAATAAATATGAAACAGAATGTCAGGAACTGGGACAGGTAAATAAATATGAGAAAAGAATGTCAGGAACTGGGACAGGTGAATAAATATGAGAAAAGAATGTCAGGAACTGGGACAGGAGAATAAATATGAGAAAAGAATGTCAGGAACTGGGACAGGTAAATAAATATGAGAAAAGAATGTCAGGAACTGGGACAGGTAAATAAAGATGAAAAAAAATGTCAGGAACTGGGACAGGTAAATAAATATGAGAAAAGAATGTCAGGAACTGGGACAGGTAAATAAATATGAGAAAAGAATGTCAGGAACTGGGACAGGTGGATAAATATGAGAAAATAATGTCAGGAACTGGGACAGGTGAATAAATATGAGAAAAGAATGTCAGGAACTGGGACAGGTAAATAAATATGAGAAAAGAATGTCAGGAACTGGGACAGGTGGATAAATATGAGAAAAGAATGTCAGGAACTGGGACAGGTGAATAAATATGAGAAAAGAATGTCAGGAACTGGGACAGGTAAATAAATATGAGAAAAGAATGTCAGGAACTGGGACAGATGAATAAATAAGTCTTGGTTACTCTTTATTCCACAGTCCATTATATCCCAGGCTTTTACTGAGAAATTAAATGTCGAAATCACGGTAGCAAAATGATTTGAAGTTCGTACCAGGCAGACAGTACGACTTACCCAGGGTGAGTAACACATGGGACTGTAAAAAAAAACATGACCAAGGATTTTTCCACAAATACATTCATGGCTTGGTGAACAGGGTTGGGGTTTCAATTCCATTTCAATTCAGAAAGTAAACCAAATTCCAATTTTTTTTCCCCTCATTGAAAGGCTATGAAGACAATTTGAATGAGAATTTCAGTGGACACTTCCTGAAATTGAGTCCATAAATAAAGACGTGAAGTATTCTGGGGGTTCAACACAAGCACAGGGGATCACTAGGAACGCAACACTACTGTGAAGAAATACACAAAAGAATTACAACTATAAACACAGGATGTTCATCAGACCAGACATCCAATTATGCACACACACACACACACACACACACACACACACACACACACACACACACACACACACACACACACACACACACACACACACACACACACACACACACACACACACACACACACACACACACACACACACACACACACACACACACACACACACACACACGGCTCGTTCTACTGTACCTGATTGTAAGATAGGCTCAGTGACTAGCGTGAGCGTAGGCAAAAGAGAGAGAGAGGGAGAGAGGGAGAGAGGGAGAGAGAGGGAGGGAGAGGGAGGGAGAGGGAGGGAGAGAGGGAGAGGGAGATGGATGTAGAGGGTTAAGTAACGGTTAAACAGATAACAGCATTAGAGTCACTGTGTGTGTTATCAGACCAGACGACCAGTCTTCACAGCAGCAGCAGAGTGACACAGGTTTAATCTGTCCCTCGACAGAGAGGGCCGTCTCAGGAAGATTACACCGCTAGCTAGGGGTTGCATTCAAAATGGCACCCTATTCCTTACATAGTGCACTACCAACCTATAGGCTCTGGTTGAAAGTAGTGCACTATGGAGGAAATAGGGTGCCATTTTGGATGCAGACTAGGAGTTACATAAGCTAGATAGAGGAAACCCCTTTCATCCCCATTATGTGGGTCTCATTGGGATGTTCCTGTATTACCGTAAAGACTGGAAGTGATGAGCAGTGTGTGGTATTACTGTAAAGACTGGATGTGATGAGCAGTGTGTGGTATTATCGTAAAGACTGGAGGTGGTGAGCAGTGCGTGGTATTACCGTAAAGACTGGAGGTGATGAGCAGTGTGTGGTATTACCGTAAAGACTGGACGTAGTGAGCAGTGTGTGGTATTACTGTAAAGACTGGAGGTGGTGAGCAGTGTGTGGTATTACCGTAAAGACTGGAGGTGGTGAGCAGTGTGCGGTATTACCGTAAAGACTGGAGGTGGTGAGCAATGTGCGGTATTACCTTAAAGACAGGAGGTGGTGAGCAGTGTGCGGTATTACCGTAAAGACTGGAGGTGGTGAGCAGTGTGTGGTATTACCGTAAAGACTGGAGGTGGTGAGCAGTGTGTGGTATTACCGTAAAGACTGGAGGTGGTGAGCAGTGTGTGGTATTACCGTAAAGACTGGAGGTGGTGAGCAGTGTGTGGTATTACCGTAAAGACTGGAGGTGGTGAGCAGTGTGTGGTATTACCGTAAAGACTGGAGGTGGTGAGCAGTGTGTGGTATTACCGTAAAGACTGGAGGTGATGAGCAGTGTGTGGTATTACCGTAAAGACTGGAGGTGATGAGCAGTGTGTGGTATTACCGTAAAGACTGGAGGTGATGAGCAGTGTGTGGTATTACCGTAAAGACTGGACGTGGTGAGCAGGGCCCGGGCCTTGTCTGCCAGGTCACTGTTCAGTGTTGAGCCCAGACGGAGGATGTCAATGGCCTCCTGCTTTGAACTGTCAAAGAAGTTATTCTGGATGGTTCTGGTCACAGAGCGAGCGCCGTCCTTCAACTTACCCCCCTGGACAGACAGAGAGACAGAGAGAGACAGAGAGAGAGAGAGAGACAGAGAGAGAGAGAGAGAGACAGAGAGAGAGACAGAGAGAGAGAGAGACAGAGAGAGAGAGAGACAAAGAAGAGAGAGAGAAAGAGACAGCGAGACGAGAGAGAGAGAGAGACAGAAAGAGAGACAGAGAGAAAGAGAGAGAGAAAGAGAGAGAGAGAGAGAGAGAGAGAGAGGAGAAGCGAGATGAGTACGTCACTTTACAGACACTACACAACTTCACCCACCATCTTGGATCATCACCAGGAAAAAGGAGAATAATACTATTTTCACGTCATCTGCACAACACGGAACATATAGAATGAAGGGCAAAGAAAATATCCCAGATTGGTTTATGTCGGTAAATCAAGAGAGATCACAAGTCCGCGGGAATGACAGGACCTTAATGCCACAAATACACACATAGATTCATTCATTCATTTTCTTTATCCAAAGGACTCCTCCCAGTAATCATGATCACATGGTCTTTTACATGGTGATGATTGGTCATTTACCACCATATAATAATGTGACAACCACTGGTAATTCACTTAAAGCAGGGCTGCCCAATCCTCTTCCTGGAGATCTACTGTCCTGTAGGTTTACAGTCCAACCCTCTTCCTGGAGATCTACTGTCCTGTAGGTTTACAGCCCAACCCTCTTCCTGGAGATCTACTGTCCTGTAGGTTTACAGCCCAACCCTCTTCCTGGAGATCTACTGTCCTGTAGGTTTACAGTCCAACCCTCTTCCTGTAGATCTAATGTCCTGTAGGTTTACAGCCCAACCCTCTTCCTGGAGATCTACTGTCCTGTAGGTTTACAGTCCAACCCTCTTCCTGGACATCTACTGTCCTGTAGGTTTACAGTCCAACCCTCTTCCTGGAGATCTACTGTCCTGTAGGTTTTACAGCCCAACCCTCTTCCTGGAGATCTACTGTCCTGTAGGTTTACAGTCCAACCCTCTTCCTGGAGATCTACTGTCCTGTAGGTTCAGTCCAACCCTCTTCCTGGAGATCTACTGTCCTGTAGGTTTACAGCCCAACCCTCTTCCTGGAGATCTACTGTCCTGTAGGTTTACAGTCCAACCCTCTTCCTGGAGATCTACTGTCCTGTAGGTTTACAGCCCAACCCTCTTCCTGGACATCTACTGTCCTGTAGGTTTTACAGCCCAACCCTCTTCCTGGAGATCTACTGTCCTGTAGGTTTTACAGCCCAACCCTCTTCCTGGAGATCTACTGTCCTGTAGGTTTTACAGCCCAACCCTCTTCCTGGAGATCTACTGTCCTGTAGGTTTACAGCCCAACCCTCTTCCTGGACATCTACTGTCCTGTAGGTTTACAGCCCAACCCTCTTCCTGGAGATCTACTGTCCTGTAGGTTTTACAGCCCAACCCTCTTCCTGGAGATCTACTGTCCTGTAGGTTTACAGCCCAACCCTCTTCCTGGAGATCTACTGTCCTGTAGGTTTACAGCCCAACCCTCTTCCTGGAGATCTACTGTCCTGTAGGTTTACAGCCCAACACTCAGGAAGAGGGTTGGGCAGCCCATACTTAAAGGGACAGTGTGAGATTTAGGAAATTAAGCCATCTTTCCTTCTCTATAACCCAGAATCAGATGATCTCGTGGAGACCATCCTTTGTATGTTTCTGCGTGCAGTATGAAGATAGAGGTAGTTTCGCGAGCCAATGCTACCTAGCGTTAGCGAAATGACTAGAAGTCTATGGGTACGCTAGCTTCCCACCGGAGAGAAGCAAATTAGGAAAAAAAAGTTATTTTAATTTTCTGCATTTTCAAATTGGTTTTCAGTGATATTACATGGTGTTATATTACATTATATTACATGGTGTTATATTCCATTATATTACATTATATTCCATTATATTCCATTATATTACATGGTGTTATATTCCATTATATTACATGGTGTTATATTCCATTATATTACATTATATTCCATTATATTACATGGTGTTATATTCCATTATATTACATGGTGTTATATTCCATTATATTACATTATATTCCATTATATTACATGGTGTTATATTCCATTATATTACATTATATTCCATTATATTACATGGTGTTATATTCCATTATATTACATTATATTCCATTATATTACATTATATTACATGGTGTTATATTATATTATATTACATTATATTACATGGTGTTATATTCCATTATATTACATTATATTACATGGTGTTATATTCCATTATATTACATGGTGTTATATTCCATTATATTCCATTATATTCCATTATATTACATGGTGTTATATTACATTATATTACATGGTGTTATATTACATTATATTCCATTATATTACATGGTGTTATATTCCATTATATTCCATTATATTACATGGTGTTATATTCCATTATATTACATTATATTACATGGTGTTATATTCCATTATATTACATGGAGTTATATTCCATTATATTACATGGTGTTATATTCCATTATATTACATGGTGTTATATTCCATTATATTACATTATATTACATGGTGTTATATTCCATTATATTACATTATATTACATGGTGTTATATTCCATTATATTACATGGAGTTATATTCCATTATATTACATGGTGTTATATTCCATTATATTACATTATATTACATGGTGTTATATTCCATTATATTACATGGAGTTATATTCCATTATATTACATTATATTACATGGTGTTATATTCCATTATATTACATGGAGTTATATTCCATTATATTACATTATATTACATGGTGTTATATTCCATTATATTACATGGAGTTATATTCCATTATATTACATTATATTACATGGTGTTATATTCCATTATATTACATTATATTACATGGTGTTATATTACATTATATTACATTATATTACATGGTGTTATATTACATTATATACCCAGTACCTTGCCCTGAACTTAGTCACTGTTACTAGCCAGCCTCCACCCAGTACCTTGCCCTGAACTTAGTCACTGTTACTAGCCAGCCTCCACCCAGTACCCTGCCCTGAACTTAGTCACTGTTACTAGCCGGCTAGAAACATAAGCATTTATCTAGATATTACTGCACTGTTGGAGCTAGAAACACAAGCATTTATCTAGATATTACTGCACTGTTGGAGCTAGAAACACAATCATTATATATTACTGTACTGTTGGAGCTAGGAACACAAGCATTTAGTCAGATATTACTGCACTGTTGGAGCTAGGAACACAAGCATTTAGTCAGATATTACTGCACTGTTGGAGCTAGAAACACAAGCATTTATCTAGATATTACTGCACTGTTGGAGCTAGAAACACAAGCATTTATCTAGATATTGCTGTACTGTTGGAGCTAGAAACACAAACATTTGTGGAACCAGTAACATTTGATTTGATAGAAGACACACAGACAAACCCCTCTTAATGAGGAAACCACCACCACATCCAGACAGGAACAGGGTAATACAAGTGAAAGGCAGGACAGTGACAGGATCGTCAACTTACCCAACAGGTGGAGAGGTCCAGAGGACAGCAAAAAGGGGAAGATATAGCACACACACATACAGGAGTTAACAGAGCACACACATCTAGTCTACATGGTGTTAGTGTTCTTTTACCTTAAGACTTTCTGTCCAGGGCTGTAGTCCCAGAATAGATAGATCGATAGATCTGTCTGTCTGTCTGTCTGTCTGTGTCCTGTTGTCTGTCTGTGTCTGTCTGTGGTTCTGTCTGTGTCTGTCTGTGGTTCTGTGTGTGTGTCTGTCCGTCTGTCCGTCTGCGTGTCCGTCTGCCTGTCCGTCTGCGTGTCCGTCTGCGTGTCCGTCTGCGTGTGTGCCTGTGGTTCTGTGTGTCTGTGGTTCTGTGTGTCTGTGGTTCTGTCTGTCTGTCTGTCTGTCTGTCTGTCTGTCTGTGTCTGTATGTGTCTGTCTGTGTCTGTGTGCCTGTGGTTCTGTGTGCCTGTGGTTCTGTGTGTCTGTGGTTCTGTGTGTCTGTGGTTCTATGTGTCTGTGGTTCTGTGTGTCTGTGGTTCTGTGTGTCTGTCTGTCTGTGTGTCTGTGTCTGTGTGTGTGTATATTCTTCTACCTTAGCCTTTCCATCCAGGGCTCCAGTCCCAGCGTAGATCTTGCCTGTCTGTCTGTCTGTCCGTCTGTGTGTCCGTCTGCCTGTCCGTCTGCGTGTCCGTCTGCCTGTCCGTCTGCCTGTCCGTCTGCCTGTCCGTCTGCCTGTCCGTCTGCGTGTCCGTCTGCGTGTCCGTCTGCGTGTCCGTCTGCGTGTGTGCCTGTGGTTCTGTGGGTCTGTCTGTCTGTCTGTCTGTCTGTCTGTCTGTCTGTCTGTGTCTGTCTGTGTCTGTCTGTGTCTGTCTGTGTTTGTCTGTGTCTGTCTGTGTCTGTGTGCCTGTGGTTCTGTGTGCCTGTGGTTCTGTGTGCCTGTGGTTCTGTGTGTCTGTGGTTCTGTGTGTCTGTCTGCCTGTCCGTCTGCGTGTCCGTCTGCCTGTCCGTCTGCCTGTCCGTCTGCGTGTCCGTCTGCCTGTCCGTCTGTGTGTGTGCCTGTGGTTCTGTGTGTCTGTCTGTGTGTCTGTCTGTCTGTCTGTCTGTCTGTCTGTCTGTCTGTCTGTGTCTGTGTGCCTGTGGTTCTGTGTGCCTGTGGTTCTGTGTGCCTGTGGTTCTGTGTGTCTGTGGTTCTGTGTGTCTGTCTGTCTGTGTGTGTATATTCTTCTACCTTAGCCTTTCCATCCAGGGCTCCAGTCCCAGCGTAGATCTTGCCTGTCTGTCTGTCTGTCTGTCTGTGTGTCTGTCTGTCTGTGTGTCTGTCTGTGTGTCTGTCTGTGTGTCTGTCTGTCTGTGTGTGTGTATATTCTTCTACCTTAGCCTTTCCATCCAGGGCTCCAGTCCCAGCGTAGATCTTGCCTGTCTGTCTGTCTGTCTGTCTGTCTGTCTGTCTGTGTGTCTGTCTGTGTGTCTGTCTGTGTGTCTGTCTGTGTGTCTGTCTGTGTGTCTGTCTGTGTGTCTGTCTGTGTGTCTGTGTATATTCTTCTACCTTAGCCTTTCCATCCAGGGCTCCAGTCCCAGCGTAGATCTTGCTGACAGAGTCTCCGTTAACCGTCCACATGGACCTGAACACTTCCTGAAACCTGGCTACCAGCTGGGGCTTCTCTGTCAGACCCATGTCCTCTAGCTGTTTAGGTAACATCTAGGGGAGGAGAGGAGAGGGAGAAGGAGAGGAAGGGAGGAGGAGAGGAGAGAGGGAGGAGAGGAAGGGAAGGGAGGAGGAGGAGAGGAAGGGAGGAGGAGGAGAGGAGAGGGAGGAAGGGAAGAGGAGGAGAGGAAAGAGGGGTGAGAGAGGGAGGAGAGGGAGAAGGAGGAGGAGGAGAGAGGGAGGAGGAGAGGGAGGGGAAGGGAGGAGGAGGAGAGAGGGATGAGAGGAGGGATGGAGAGAGGGTAGAGAGTCAGGGTAGGAGATTCCTCGAATATGAGTCATGCTTTGCCAGCTACACATTCATGTCACAGAGGAGCTTCTTAAAATAGAGATCCATTAACTTAAAGTCCATGTGTGAGACTGAATGTGTGTGTCTCACCTCCAAAGCGAAGTAGGCCTGGACACTGTTGGTTCTGTCTAGACAGTCTAGACAGTTGGTCCTGAGGGTACCACTCTGAGACCTGGGAGAGGAGGAGGAGAAGGAGAGGAGGAGGAGAGGGGAGGAGAAGAAGGAGGAGGAGGAGGAGAGGAGAAGGGGGAGAAGGGGGAGGAGGAGAGGAGGAAGAGGGGAGAAGGAGTGGGGGAGGGGGGAGGAGGAGGAGGAGAGGGGGAGAAGAGAGTTGAGGATTTATTAGGATCCATTAGCTGCTGCAAAGGCAACTCTTCCTCATTAGCTGCTGCCAAGGCAACCCTTCCCCATTAGCTGCTGCCAAGGCAACCCTTCCTCATTAGCTGCTGCCAAGGAAACCCTTCCCCATTAGCTGCTGCCAAGGCAACTCTTCCTCATTAGCTGCTGCCAAGGCAACCCTTCCCCATTAGCTGCTGCCAAGGCAACCCTTCCTCATTAGCTGCTGCCAAGGCAACCCTTCCCCATTAGCTGCTGCCAAGGCAACCCTTCCCCATTAGCTGCTGCCAAGGCAACCCTTCCCCATTAGCTGCTGCCAAGGCAACCCTTCCCCATTAGCTGCTGCCAAGGCAACCCTTCCCCATTAGCTGCTGCCAAGGCAACCCTTCCCCATTAGCTGCTGCCAAGGCAACCCTTCCCCATTAGCTGCTGCCAAGGCAACCCTTCCCCATTAGCTGCTGCCAAGGCAACCCTTCCTCATTAGCTGCTGCCAAGGCAACCCTTCCCCATTAGCTGCTGCCAAGGCAACCCTTCCCCATTAGCTGCTGCCAAGGCAACCCTTCCCCATTAGCTGCTGCCAAGGCAACCCTTCCCCATTAGCTGCTGCCAAGGCAACCCTTCCCCATTAGCTGCTGCCAAGGCAACCCTTCCCCATTAGCTGCTGCCAAGGCAACCCTTCCCCATTAGCTGCTGCCAAGGCAACCCTTCCCCATTAGCTGCTGCCAAGGCAACCCTTCCCCATTAGCTGCTGCCAAGGAAACCCTTCCCCATTAGCTGCTGCCAAGGCAACTCTTCTTAAGGTCCAAACAGGGTTTACATTATCAATAACCCATAACATTATGCAAGACATTATTACAATATAAAATCCACAATACCACAGAATTACAATATGTGTGTGTGTGTGTGTGTACTGCATGTTAGAATGTGTGGCTCTCCACAGTCCCTGTGAGGTGTTGTGTAATACATATTTCTTTTTTAAAATCTTCTCGCTTTAGTGACCTGATGCTTTAGTGACCTGATGCTTTAGTGACCTGACGCTTTAGTGACCTGACGCTTTAGTGACCTGACGCTTTAGTGACCTGACGCTTTAGTGACCTGACGCTTTAGTGACCTGACGCTTTAGTGACCTGACGCTTTAGTGACCTGACGCTTTAGTGACCTGATGTGGAAGTCTGGACATGGAGACCGTGACCTCTGCTGGCATGTCTTGTGGGGTATCTATGGGTGTCTGATCTGGGTGCTAGTCGTATGAACAGACAGCTCGGTGCTTTCAACATGTCAATACCGTTCACAAAGACAAGTAGTGACGAAGTCAATCTCTCCTCTACTTTGAGCCAGGAGAGATGGACATGCATGCCATTGATGCATGCCATTGATGCTAGTTCTCCGTGTAGCCTAGTGGTTAGAGTGTAGAGGCGGCAGGTAGCCTAGTGGTTAGAGTGTAGAGGAGAGATGAACATGCATGCCATTGATGCTAGTTCTCTGTGTAGCCTAGTGGTTAGAGCATAGAGGAGAGATGAACATGCATGCCATTGATGCTAGTTCTCCGTGTAGTCTAGTGGTTAGAGTGTAGAGGCGGCAGGTAGCCTAGTGGTTAGAACATAGAGGAGAGATGAACATGCATGCCATTGATGTTAGTTCTCGGTGTATATTTAAAGGCTAGCCAAGCTGCTCTGTTCTGGGCATACTGTAATTTGCATATGTCTCTCTTTGTGATACTTGACAGTAGTCCAGCTGCGACAGATCTAGGGCCTGTAGGACCTGCCTTGTTGATAGTGTTGTTAAGAAGGTAGAAACTAGGGCCTGTAGGACCTGCCTTGTTGATAGTGTTGTTAAGAATGTAGAAACTAGGGCCTGTAGGACCTGCCTTGTTGATAGTGTTGTTAAGAAGGTAGAAACTAGGGCCTGTAGGACCTGCCTTGTTGATAGTGTTGTTAAGAAGGTAGAAACTAGGGCCTGTAGGACCTGCCTTGTTGATAGTGTTGTTAAGAATGTAGAAACTAGGGCCTGTAGGACCTGCCTTGTTGATAGTGTTGTTAAGAAGGTAGAAACTAGGGCCTGTAGGACCTGCCTTGTTGATAGTGTTGTTAAGAAGGTAGAAACTAGGGCCTGTAGGACCTGCCTTGTTGATAGTGTTGTTAAGAATGTAGAAACTAGGGCCTGTAGGACCTGCCTTGTTGATAGTGTTGTTAAGAAGGTAGAAACTAGGGCCTGTAGGACCTGCCTTGTTGATAGTGTTGTTAAGAATGTATAAACTAGGGCCTGTAGGAACTGCCTTGTTGATAGTGTTGTTAAGAATGTAAAAACTAGGGCCTGTAGGACCTGCCTTGTTGATAGTAGTGTTGAGAAGGTAGACACTAGGGCCTGTAGGACCTGCCTTGTTGATAGTGCTGTTAAGAATGTAGAAACTAGGGCCTGTAGGACCTGCCTTGTGGATAGTGCTGTTAAGAAGGTAGAAACTAGGGCCTGTAGGACCTGCCTTGTGGATAGTGCTGTTAAGAAGGTAGAAACTAGGGCCTGTAGGACCTGCCTTGTTGATAGTGTTGTTAAGAAGGTAGAAACTAGGGCCTGTAGGACCTGCCTTGTTGATAGTGTTGTTAAGAAGGTAGAAACTAGGGCCTGTAGGAACTGCCTTGTTGATAGTGTTGTTAAGAATGTAGAAACTAGGGCCTGTAGGACCTGCCTTGTTGATAGTGTTGTTAAGAATGTATAAACTAGGGCCTGTAGGAACTGCCTTGTTGATAGTGTTGTTAAGAATGTAAAAACTAGGGCCTGTAGGACCTGCCTTGTTGATAGTAGTGTTGAGAAGGTAGACACTAGGGCCTGTAGGACCTGCCTTGTTGATAGTGCTGTTAAGAATGTAGAAACTAGGGCCTGTAGGACCTGCCTTGTGGATAGTGCTGTTAAGAAGGTAGAAACTAGGGCCTGTAGGACCTGCCTTGTGGATAGTGCTGTTAAGAAGGTAGAAACTAGGGCCTGTAGGACCTGCCTTGTTGATAGTGTTGTTAAGAAGGTAGAAACTAGGGCCTGTAGGACCTGCCTTGTTGATAGTGTTGTTAAGAAGGTAGAAACTAGGGCCTGTAGGACCTGCCTTGTGGATAGTGTTGTTAAGAAGGTAGAAACTAGGGCCTGTAGGACCTGCCTTGTTGATAGTGTTGTGAAGAAGGTAGAAACTAGGGCCTGTAGAACCTGCCTTGTTGATAGTGTTGTTAAGAAGGTAGAAACTAGAGCCTGTAGGACCTGCCTTGTTGATAGTGTTGTTAAGAAGGTAGAAACTAGGGCCTGTAGGACCTGACTTGTTGATAGTGTTGTTAAGAAGGTAGAAACTAGGGCCTGTAGGACCTGCCTTGTTGATAGTGTTGTTAAGAAGGTAGACACTAGAGCCTGTAGGACCTGCCTTGTTGATAGTGTTGTTAAGAAGGTTAAGAAGGTAGAAACTAGGGCCTGTAGGAACTGCCTTGTTGATAGTGTTGTTAAGAAGGTAGAAACTAGAGCCTGTAGGACCTGCCTTGTGGATAGTGTTGTTAAGAAGGTAGAAACTAGGGCCTGTAGGACCTGCCTTGTTGATAGTGTTGTTAAGAAGGTAGAAACTAGGGCCTGTAGGACCTGCCTTGTTGATAGTGTTGTTAAGAATGTAGAAACTAGGGCCTGTAGGACCTGCCTTGTTGATAGTGTTGTTAAGAAGGTAGAAACTAGAGCCTGTAGGACCTGCCTTGTGGATAGTGTTGTTAAGAAGGTAGAAACTAGGGCCTGTAGGACCTGCCTTGTTGATAGTGTTGTTAAGAAGGTAGAAACTAGGGCCTGTAGGACCTGCCTTGTTGATAGTGTTGTTAAGAAGGTAGAAACTAGGGCCTGTAGGACCTGCCTTGTTGATAGTGTTGTTAAGAAGGTTAAGAAGGTAGAAACTAGGGCCTGCCTTGTTGATAGTGTTGTTAAGAAGGTAGAAACTAGAGCCTGTAGGACCTGCCTTGTTGATAGTGTTGTTAAGAAGGTAGAAACTAGGGCCTGTAGGACCTGCCTTGTTGACAGTGTTGTTAAGAAGGTAGAAACTAGGGCCTAGTGCTGTTAAGAAGGTAGAAACTAGGGCCTGTAGGACCTGTCTTGTTGATAGTGTTGTTAAGAAGGTAGAAACTAGGGCCTAGTGCTGTTAAGAAGGTAGAAACTAGGGCCTGTAGGAACTGCCTTGTTGATAGTGTTGTTAAGAATGTAGAAACTAGGGCCTAGTGCTGTTAAGAAGGTAGAAACTAGGGCCTGTAGGAACTGCCTTGTTGATAGTGTTGTTAAGAATGTAGAAACTAGGGCCTGTAGGACCTGCCTTGTTGATAGTAGTGTTGAGAAGGTAGAAACTAGGGCCTGTAGGACCTGCCTTGTTGATAGTGTTGTTAAGAAGGTAGAAACTAGGGCCTGTAGGACCTGCCTTGTTGATAGTGTTGTTAAGAAGGTAGAAACTAGGGCCTGTAGGACCTGCCTTGTTGATAGTGCTGTTAAGAAGGTATAAACTAGGGTCTGTAGGACCTGCCTTGTTCATAGTGTTGTTAAGAAGGTAGAAACTAGGGCCTGTAGGACCTGCCTTGTTGATAGTGTTGTTAAGAAGGTAGAAACTAGGGCCTGTAGGACCTGCCTTGTTGATAGTGCTGTTAAGAAGGTAGAAACGAGGGCCTGTAGGACCTGCCTTGTTGATAGTGTTGTTAAGAAGGTAGAAACTAGGGCCTGTAGGACCTGCCTTGTTGATAGTGTTGTGAAGAAGGTAGAAACTAGGGCCTGTAGAACCTGCCTTGTTGATAGAGTTGTTAAGAAGGTAGAGCAGTGATTTATTATGGACAGACTTCTCTCCATCTTAGCTACTGTTGTATCAATATGTTTTGACCATGACAGTTTACGATCCAGGGTTAATGCAGCAATTTAGCCTCCTCAACTTGCTCAACTGCCACATTATTCATTACATGATTTAGTTGATGTTTAGTGAATGATTTGTCCCAAATACAATGCTTTTAGTTCTGGAAATATTTAGTACCATCTTATTAAATCGCCACCCGTTGTAAAACAAACTGCAGCTTTTAAGAGTTACAGTGCTTTTCATTTGCTGTGGTAGCTGATGTGTTTAATGTTGAGTCATCAGCAAACATGGAGACAGGCTTTGTTTAATGCTAGTGTGGCAGGTCATTAGTCAAAATAAGAAAATAAAAAAAGTGAGGGCTGAGTAAACTACCTGGAGTTATGCCAAACTCTACCCGGAGTTATGCCAAACCTCTACCCGGAGTTATGCCAAACTCTACCCGGAGTTATGCCAAACCTCTACCCGGAGTTATGCCAAACTCTACCCGGAGTTATGCCAAACCTCTACCCGGAGTTATGCCAAACTCTACCCGGAGTTATGCCAAACTCTACCCGGAGTTATGCCAAACTCTACCCGGAGTTATGCCAAACTCTACCCGGAGTTATGCCAACCTCTACCCGGAGGTATGTCAACCTCTACCCGGAGGTATGTCAACCTCTACCCGGAGGTATGCCAACCTCTACCCGGAGTTATGCCAAAATCTACCCGGAGTTATGCCAAACTCTACCCGGAGTTATGCCAAACTCTACCCGGAGTTATGCCAAACTCTACCCGGAGTTATGCCAAACTCTACCCGGAGTTATGCCAAACTCTACCCGGAGGTATGTCAACCTCTACCCGGAGGTATGTCAACCTCTACCCGGAGGTATGTAAACCTCTACCCGGAGGTATGTCAACCTCTACCCGGAGGTATGTCAAACTCTACCCGGAGTTATGCCAACCTCTACCCGGAGTTATGCCAACCTCTACCCGGAGTTATGCCAAACTCTACCCGGAGTTATGCCAAAATCTACCCGGAGTTATGCCAAACTCTACCCGGAGTTATGCCAAACTCTACCCGGAGTTATGCCAAACTCTACCCGGAGTTATGCCAAACTCTACCCGGAGTTATGCCAAACTCTACCCGGAGTTATGCCAAACTCTACCCGGAGTTATGCCAAACTCTACCCGGAGGTATGTCAACCTCTACCCGGAGGTATGTCAACCTCTACCCGGAGGTATGTCAACCTCTACCCGGAGGTATGTCAACCTCTACCCGGAGGTATGTCAACCTCTACCCGGAGGTATGTCAACCTCTACCCGGAGGTATGTCAAACTCTACCCGGAGTTATGCCAACCTCTACCCGGAGTTATGCCAACCTCTACCCGGAGTTATGCCAAACTCTACCCGGAGTTATGCCAAAATCTACCCGGAGTTATGCCAAACTCTACCCGGAGTTATGCCAAACTCTACCCGGAGTTATGCCAAACTCTACCCGGAGGTATGTCAACCTCTACCCGGAGGTATGTCAACCTCTACCCGGAGGTATGTCAAACTCTACCCGGAGTTATGCCAACCTCTACCCGGAGTTATGCCAACCTCTACCCGGAGTTATGCCAAACTCTACCCGGAGTTATGCCAAAATCTACCCGGAGTTATGCCAAACTCTACCCGGAGTTATGCCAAACTCTACCCGGAGTTATGCCAAACTCTACCCGGAGTTATGCCAAACTCTACCCGGAGTTATGCCAAACTCTACCTGGACTATGTTAGAGAGGCTTCCATTCTAGAACACCCTCTGTGTTCTGTTAGACAGGTTATTTATCCACATTATAGCAGGGGGTGTAAAGCCATAACACCTCTGTGTTCTGTTAGACAGGTTATTTATCCACATTATAGCAGGGGGTGTAAAACACAAAACACATTTGTAATTTTTTCAGAAGCAAAATATGAACAATAAATGTCCAAATCTGCACTGAAGTTTTAATAAAAACAAAACAAACAAAAAAACAGCTACCACAACGTTCGTAACAATTATTTTCAGCCAATCATCAAGTCATTTGTGTTAGTTGCTCTACGTGCTGAGTGCCCTTCCCTTGTAAGCGTGCTGAAAGTCAGTTCATTTGTTTATTGTAAAAAAAATAAAAATATTCTAAAGTTTACTAAGGGTCAGCAGCAGGCTGATTGGTCAGCTGGTTGAACCGGTAAACGGTGCTCGTCTTTTTCTTTGTTAACGGGAATAGTTTTTTGCTTCCCTCTAGGCTTGAGGGCAAACAATTTCCCGTAGGCTTAGATTGAAGAGATTGCAAATAGGAGTGGCAATATAACCTGCTACCATCTTCAAATCATTTTCCATTCAAGGTGTCGGTTCTAGGGGGGGTTTGTCATTACTGATAGGCAAAAACAAACAAAAACAACAAAAATCACCACACTCATTTTACAGAACTCTAAATTTCAACGATTGTCTTTCATAACCTGGTCAGTTATACTTGGATGTATAGATTCGGCGCTGGCTGGCTGGCTGGTGTGTGTGTGTGTGTGTGTGTATGGGGTGTGTGCATGGGGTGCGTGCGTGCGTGTGTGTGTGTGTGTGTGTGTGTGTGTGTGTGGTCTCACTTGGTAACCCCCTTCTCTCCAGAGTAGCAGAAGAAGCTACATGCATCCAGAAACTTGTTGAGCTGAGGTTTGAGGACACTGTGGAGTTTGTCAGCTTTGCCGCCCTTCACCATCTGATGGTAGTCGAAGTTAATCATCTTCACAGCTCCGGCGTGTTCGGACGCCTTCAGGTGACTCTGACAGGTGGGAGGGGGGGAGACGTTCACATTTAAGAGGCACATTACAAAAAAATTCTGAAATCTGCTCCAGGTACATGATCCTTGGAGAATGTAAGGTTAGATGTATCTGGAGTGCTTTGTTGATTGGGGTTAGGGTTATAGTAAGGTTAGATGTATCTGGAATGCTTTGTTGATTGGGGTTAGGGTTATAGTAAGGTTAGATGTATCTGGAATGCTTTGTTGATTGGGGTTAGGGTTATAGTAAGGTTAGATGTATCTGGAATGCTTTGTTGATTGGGGTTAGGGTTATAGTAAGGTTAGATGTATCTGGAGTGCTTTGTTGATTGGGTTATGGTTGGGGTTATAGTAAGGTTAGATGTATCTGGAGTGCTTTGTTGATTGGGTTGGGGTTGGGGTTATAGTAAGGTTAGATGTATCTGGAGTGCTTTGTTGATTGGGGTTGGGGTTATAGTAAGGTTAGATGTATCTGGAGTGCTTTGTTGATTGGGTTATGGTTGGGGTTATAGTAAGGTTAGATGTATCTGGAGTGCTTTGTTGATTGGGTTATGGTTGGGGTTATAGTAAGGTTAGATGTATCTGGAGTGCTTTGTTGATTGGGTTATAGTATCTGGAGTGCTTTGTTGATTGGGTTATGGTTGGGGTTATAGTATCTGGAGTGCTTTGTTGATTGGGTTATGGTTGGGGTTATAGTAAGGTTAGATGTATCTGGAGTGCTTTGTTGATTGGGTTATGGTTGGGGTTATAGTAAGGTTATAGTATCTGGAGTGCTTTGTTGATTGGGGTTGGGGTTATAGTAAGGTTAGATGTTTCTGGAGTGCTTTGTTGATTGGGTTATGGTTGGGGTTATAGTATCTGGAGTGCTTTGTTGATTGGGGTTGGGGTTATAGTAAGGTTAGATGTTTCTGGAGTGCTTTGTTGATTGGGTTATGGTTGGGGTTATAGTAAGGTTAGATGTTTCTGGAGTGCTTTGTTGATTGGGTTATGGTTGGGGTTATAGTAAGGTTAGATGTATCTGGAGTGCTTTGTTGTGCATGTGTTCTCCCTACTTCATGCTGAACAGGTTAGGGTCAGAAGGAGTTCAGGGTTAAGGGTTATAGGAGGAGTTCGGGGTTAAGGGTTATAGGAGGAGTTCGGGGTTAAGGGTTATAGGGGTTAAGGGTTATAGGAGGAGTTCGGGGTTAAGGGTTATAGGAGGAGTTCGGGGTTAAGGGTTATAGGAGGAGTTTGGGGTTAAGGGTTGTAGGGGGGTTTATAGGAGGGGTTATGTACCTGGAATGCTTTGCTGAGCATGTGTTCTCCCTCCTTCATGCCTAGCAGGTTGATGATCACCTGTTTCCCATACAGCCTCCTCAGAGCACTGAAGTGCCTGAAACACAGTCACATACACAGGTGAGATATCACTCTGGAACACAGTCACATACACAGGTGAGATATCACTCTGGAAAACAGTCACATACACAGGTGAGATATCACTCTATATCACAATGTTTTCGTTGTCCGTAGCTTATGCCTGCCCATACCATAACCCCAGAGCAGGGTACCGCTCGCCCACACGACCCCATACACAGTCTGCCACCTGCCCGGTACAGTTGGAATCCGTGAAGAGCACACTTCTCCGTCAAAAGTAGCATTTTCCCCACTGAAGTCAGTTACAACGTGAAACTGCAGTCAGGTGAGCTTCCCTGGTGAGGACGACGAGCACGCAGGTGAGCTTCCCTGGTGAGGACGATGAGCACGCAGGTGAGCTTCCCTGGTGAGGACGATGAGCACGCAGGTGAGCTTCCCTGGTGAGGACGATGAGCACGCAGGTGAGCTTCCCTGGTGAGGACGACGAGCACGCAGGTGAGCTTCCCTGGTGAGGACGACGAGCACGCAGGTGAGCTTCCCTGGTGAGGACGACGAGCATGCAGGTGAGCTTCCCTGGTGAGACGACGAGCACGCAGGTTTGCTTCCCTGGTGAGGACGATGAGCACGCAGGTGAACTTCCCTGGTGAGAACGACGAGCACGCAGGTGAGCTTCCCTGGTGAGGACGACGAGCACGCAGGTGAGCTTCCCTGGTGAGGACGACGAGCACGCAGGTGAGCTTCCCTGGTGAGGACGATGAGCACGCAGGTGAACTTCCCTGGTGAGAACGATGAGCACGCAGGTGAACTTCCCTGGTGAGAACGACGAGCACGCAGGTGAGCTTCCCTGAGACGATTTCTGACAGTTTGTGCAGAAATTCTTCATTTATACAAAACCCACAGTTTCATCAGCTGTCTGGGTAGCTGGTCTGAGATGATCCCACAGGTGAAGAAGCCGGATGTGGAGGTCCTGGGCTGGTGTGGTTACACGTGGTCTGTGGTTGTAAGGCCGGTTGGACGTACTGACAAATTATTTAAAACAATGTTGGAGGCGGATTATGGTAGAGAAATGAACATTAAATTAACTGGCAACAGCTCTGGTGGACATTCCTGCAGTCAGCACGCCAACTGAACGCTCCCTCAAAACCTGAGACATCTGTGGCTTTGCTTTGTGTGACAAAACTGCACATTTTAGATTGGCCTTTTAAATGCCCCAGCACAAGGTCCACCTGTGTAATGATCACACTGTTTAATCAGCTTTTTTTTAAATGCCACACCTGTCAGGTGGATGGATTATCTTGGAAAAGGAGAAATACTCATGAACAGGGATGTAAACAAATGTATGCACAAAATTTGAGAGCAATACGCTTTTTGTACATTTGGAAAATTTCTGGGATCTTTTATTTCAAAAGATATTTCAGCTCATGAAACATGGGCCCAAACACTTTACATGTTACACATTTATATTTCTGTTCAGTAGAGTTGCATTTAGATCCTACTGCAGCCTTGCTAATGTCAACAAGACTAGAGTTTAATGTCTCTCTCTCTCTCTGTGACCTAGTAGAAGTAGACAGACACCCTATTCCTTCTGTAGTGCCCTATCCCCATTATGACTCTGGTCCAGAGTAGTGCACTATCCCCAATATGACTCTGGTCCATAGTACACTATCCCCAATATGACTCTGGTCCAGAGTAGTGCACTATCCCCAATATGACTCTGGTCGATAGTGCCCTATACCCTCTGTAGTGCCCTATCCCCAATATGACTCTGGTCCAGAGTAGTGCACTATCCCCAATATGACTCTCCTCCAGAGTAGTGCACTATCCCCAATATGACTCTCCTCCAGAGTAGTGCACTATCCCCAATATGACTCTCCTCCAGAGTAGTGCCCTATAGAAGGATAATAGGATGCCATTTAGGATGCACACAGTGTCCAGTCTTATCTGGTGGCCCAGAACTTTCCTTTCAACCAACTGCTTCAGTATAAAGCTCATCAACCAGGGGAAGGGGGTGTCTCCTCTCATCTCCTCTCACTACTGTGAGGTTTACGCAGCTAACAAGACTGAAGGAAACAGAATAATTACCTCTCAAAAGCCGGTGCGTTGGCCTCGTACCCTCTGGAGAGCTTGACGCGATGAGAGCCCACCTTTAGGAGAGAGAGAGAGACAGGGAGAGAGAGAGACAGGGAGAGAGAGAGACAGGGAGAGAGAGAGACAGGGAGGGAGAGAGACAGGGAGGGAGAGAGACAGGGAGGGAGAGAGAGAAGGAGAGAGACAGGGAGAGAAAGAGGGTGAGAGAGAAAGACAGCAGGGTCATGTGGTCATCCTCTGTAGTACCCAGATACACCCATCACTAGGGAGTCAAATGACACTAACACTAAGGTTATAATAGTAAACAAAAACTAAATCATTTTAAAACATTAACTATTCAGTACAATGAATTAAAATAATTAACAAACCTGTTTGGGAGACTAAAACCTTACTTCAACTATTATATTAGACTCTAAAACGAACTAAAAAAATAAATGCATATACACTATGAGCACTTGTCTCTCAAATACATCGTTACAGTCGTTGGTTATCTAGCTAGTGAATTTTAGCCATATTAGCATAGACGTGACAGGACTCAAAACGAGAGGTCGATTTCAAATTTTCTTAATCTGTAAAATGGGCCTTTTCGGGCGGCAATTATGGCCGATTACATTGCAATCCACGAGGAAACTGCGTGGGAGGCTGACCACCTGTTGCGCGAGTTCAGCGTCAAAAGGACCTTGGCGAGTTGCTAGCTAGCATTAAACTTATCTTGTAAAAAACTATCAATATTAACATAATCACTAGTTAACTACGCATGGTTGATGATATTACTAGTTTATCTAGCTTGTCCTGCGTTGCATATAATTGATGCGGTGCCTGTTAATTTATCATCGAATCACAGCCTACTTCAACTTCGCCAAATGGGTGATGATTTAACAAAAGCGCATTCGCGAAAAAAGCACATTTGTTGCACGACTGTATCTAACCATAAACACCAAGCAAGCAGAGTCAGGGTATAATGCAACAGTTTGGGCCACCTGGCTCGTTGCGAACTGTTTCTCTTCCTAACAAAGTCAATCATTCATTTGCCAGAATTTTTACATAATTACATAATTGTCAAAACAACATAAAAAAAAGACATGGTATCTAGAACAAGATTTTTTTAAACTAGCTGAAACAAGCCACCTACGATTCCCCCATATGGCTGCTGCTTTTCTCCTAGCAATCTGGCCGTCCTGAATCATTACGCCCATCCTTCTGCCTCTGAGATGAGTAGATGTATCATTTGGTCTATGGGGAATTCATGGAAAAGCATTCCAGCTGGTTGAGAGAATGCCAAGAGCAAAGCTGTTCATCAAAGCAAAAGACTGGCTACTTTCGAAGAATCTCAAATATAAAAATATATTTTGATTTGTTTAACGCTGTTTTGGTTACTACATGATTCCATATGTGTTATTTTATAGTTTTGATGTCTTCACTATTATTCTACAATGTAGAAAAATAAAGAAAAATGCTAGCAGTGTACTATATATATAGGGAATAAGGTTCCATAGGGCTCTGGTCTAAAGTAGTGCACTATATATAGGGAATAGGGTACCATAGGGCTCTGATCTAAAGTAGTGCACTATATAGGGAATAGGGTGGCATTTCAGCCTGGGTGTCTGTCACAGACAGAGGGGGACTGGCGTGTCCTAAACAGGGGTAGGAAGCTCCTCCATTGTCCTGGTGTCTGTCAGAATCCGCATGCTATCTCTCTGGCTCCGCCTCAATCTGTCCATCTGTCTCAATCTGTCCATCTGTCCGTTTCTACCTTCCAATTACTGGCCTCTCGTTCCTTCTCTCATTTCTTGCACAGACTGAGTGAGTCACAGACGCAGCTAAGTACACACACCTCACGCTCCCACTCCACACACAGGGGCACACACACACCTAACGCTCCCACTCCACACACGGGCTCACACACACGGGCTCACACACACACACACGGGCTCACACACACACACACGGGCTCACACACACACACGGGCTCACACACACACGGGCTCACACACACACACACACACACACACACACACACACTGGCAGACTCAGAAGGGATATTGGTAAATGCTCCTTGAGGCTCTGTCTTCCCCCACTACGGGCCTCAGCCTGTTTCCCCCTCAGCCTCCTCCATCAAATCAACACTACCTTTCCTCTCCCCCTTTCCTCTCCCCTTTGCCTCAGGTAGGCGTACCTGAACATATGACTGTTTTTGTGTGATTTATTACCACCCATGTTCACAGTCGTGCAGCTAGCCTGGGCTGGCATTACATCACCCTCTGCCTGTCCTCACAGTGCTTAATACAAGTCCCACTCCAGCTATTATCTTCCTGTTGAAAAACAATATTCCAAGTACAAATACAGTCTAGTACACACACTTAAGGGTAAAAAGATATATATATGTTTTGAGAAAAATAGTGTTGTTGTTTTGTTTGTTTGTGACACAGGTGCAGAATTCAAGGTTTGGCCATTGAAGGAAGAGGTCTGACTGTGAGAAAACAATAGAGAATAAATTGAACACCTGGACAACCTATTGAGATGAGCCTCTTCAGTCAGTCAGCCAATAAACACGCTTCTAGGTGAGTCTAGAGGTCTTGAATAATTAATGTGTTACACAGAGGTTACCGTTACATTCTACAGGCCTAGAAACTGCACAGGAGTCTTTACAGCCATGGTTTACTGTACAGCCATGGTTTACTATACAGCCATGGTTTACTATACAGCCATGGTTTACTGTACAGCCATGGTTTACTGCACAGCCATGCTACTGGAGTCTTTACAGCCATGGTTTACTATACAGCCATGGTTTACTGCCCACAGCCATGGTTTACTATACAGCCATGGTTTACTGTACAGCCATGGTTTACTGCCCACAGCCATGGTTTACTGTACAGCCATGGTTTACTATACAGCCATGGTTTACTGTACAGCCATGGTTTACTATACAGCCATGGTTTACTATACAGCCATGGTTTACTATACAGCCATGGTTTACTGTACAGCCATGGTTTACTATACAGCCATGGTTTACTATACAGCCATGGTTTACTATACAGCCATGGTTTACTATACAGCCATGGTTTACTATACAGCCATGGTTTACTGTACAGCCATGGTTTACTGCCCACAGCCATGGTTTACTGTACAGCCATGGTTTACTGTACAGCCATGGTTTACTATACAGCCATGGTTTACTGTACAGCCATGGTTTACTATACAGCCATGGTTTACTATACAGCCATGGTTTACTATACAGCCATGGTTTACTATACAGCCATGGTTTACTATACAGCCATGGTTTACTATACAGCCATGGTTTACTGTACAGCCATGGTTTACTGCCCACAGCCATGGTTTACTGTACAGCCATGGTTTACTGTACAGCCATGGTTTACTGTACAGCCATGGTTTACTATACAGCCATGGTTTACTATACAGCCATGGTTTACTATACAGCCATGGTTTACTGTACAGCCATGGTTTACTATACAGCCATGGTTTACTATACAGCCATGGTTTACTGTACAGCCATGGTTTACTGCCCACAGCCATGCTGCTGGAGCCTTCACTGAGACTTTTGTTTTGCTGCTACTAGAAACCTGTCCATGGGGGTGTACTTGTACATCAAACTGCCTCACGCTACAGAAACAGGAGATGGGCTCCTGCCCTGTGGGCTGTTCTGGCTCGGACAAGGCTACTTACAACTTACTACCAAAGTAACCTTGTCCCCTGGCTAAATTGCCAGAGAGACAGCTGATGGATGGGATTACTACCAAAGCCTCTTCCGGTAGCCTGGTGCTTCAGCCTGTTTTTATCAGCCAACTCTTCTCGGTGTCCATTCATTGTTATGTAATGGCGTGTCTACCATAGAAGAAGGTGCCTCTCTGTATGGCTTGTCTACCATAGAAGAAGGTGTCTCTCTGTATGACTTGTCTACCATAGAAGAAGGTGTCTCTCTCTATGACTTGTCTACCATAGAAGAAGGTGTCTCTCTGTATGACTTGTCTACCATAGAAGAAGGTGTCTCTCTGTATGGCTTGTCTACCATAGAAGAAGGTGTCTCTCTGTATGACTTGTCTACCATAGAAGGTGTCTCTCTCTATGACTTGTCTACCATAGAAGAAGGTGTCTCTCTGTATGACTTGTCTTCCATAGAAGAAGGTGTCTCTCTGTATGACTTGTCTACCATAGAAGAAGCTGTCTCCACGTGTGACTCATCTACCATAGAAGAAGTTGTCAAACCCCTCCAGTCTCCTCACACTACAGTGCCTCCAGAAAGTATTCATACCCCTTGACTTACTCCACATTTTGTTGTGTTACAGCCTGAATTCAAAACGGATTAAATACATTTTATCACGACCCTATCGTCACACAATACTCCATAATGACGCCACAATACGCCATAATGACGTCACAATATTCCATAATGACGTCACAATACTCCATAATGACGTCGCAATACTCCATAATGACGTCGCAATACGCCATAATGACGTCGCAATACGCCATAATGACGTCGCAATACTCCATAATGACGTCACAATACTCCATAATGACGTCACAATACTCCATAATGACGTCACAATACTCCATAATGACGTCACAAGACTCCATAATGACGTCACAATACTCCATAATGACGTCACAAGACTCCATAATGACGCCACAATACTCCATAATGACGTCACAACACTCCATAATGACGTCACAACACTCCATAATGACATCACCATACTCCATAATGACGTCACAATACTCCATAATGACGTCACAATACTCCATAATGACATAATACTTGCACATTTATTGAAAATGAAATTCAGAAATACCTCATTTACATAAGTATTCACACGCCTGAGTCTATACTTGTAGAAGCACCTTTGGCAGCGATTACAGCTGTGTGTCTTTCTGGGTGAGCCTCTAAGATATTTCCACACTTGGATTGTGCAACATTTGCCCATTATTCTTTTCTAAATTCTTCAAACTCTTGTCAAATTGCTTGTTGATCATTGCTAGACAACCATTTTCAGGTCTTGTCATAGATTTATGTCAAAACTGCAAAAAATAAAAAAAATTGTAACAAACTATTGAAAATGCTATTGTGTTATTTAAAATAAAAATCATAATCGAATGTTACCTTAGACCGTCATAAAGATAACCAAATTATTAAAACATTTGCGATAATATATATGATACGTATGAATTTCACTTTTAGAATGTTGCAGTCTGACTGCTCATTAGCTTGACTGGGGGGGGGGGGGGGGGGGGTGTCCCTCGAGGCCCAGTGGTTTTATTATTTAGTACATTTATACTCCTGCTTTTATTTAGGTTTGCCATAACAATAGGTTTGTATACTTATTGACTCAAAACATTTCATATTTTCATTTGTAAATAATTTGTAAAAATGTGCCAAAACATAATTCTACTTTTGACATTACGGGGTATTGCCTGAGTGGGCCTGTGACACAACATCTAAATGTAATCCGTTTTAAATTCAGGCTGTAACACAATAAAACGCGAAAAAAAGTTCAAATGTGTGAATACTTTCTGAAGGCTCTGTAACTTTCAGTGACGGATGGTATTAGCGGAACAGCTCTCTGCCATGTTGGTTTCTAGCCACGTAGCGACGCACAAAAAAAAACAGCCTGTTGATGAGAAGGTCGAAGGAGAATGGCAAGGAACCGTGCAAGCTAACAGGCAGGGCCACAAGCAGGCAAATAACGGCGCAGTAACAACAGTTGTGAACAGAACGACATTTTGGAACCCACAACAACACATGGGCGATTGCATCAGACTACCACAACTTGTTCCACTCGTATCAGCTAAAAACAAGAAGAAGTGGCTCCAGTGGACACGTGATTACCAACACTGAAAAATAGCATGTTGCGTCATGCTGATGGCAGAGTCAGGATTTGGCATAAGCAGCATGAGTCCATGGCCCCATCCTGTCTGGTGGTGGTGGTGTAATGGCGAGGGGAATGTTTTCCTGCCACACGTTAGGTTCCTTGATACCAATTGAGCAACATTTCCACGCCCCGAAGAATTCAGGCTGTTATGGAGGCAAATGTGGGTCCGACATGGTACTAAATGGGTGTATCTAATAAACTGGCCACTGTGTGTATATTTAGAAAAAGATCAGCCAGCCCAATGTTAATATACACTACCGTTCAAAAGTTTGGGGTCACTTAGGAAATGTCCTTGTTTTTTAAAGAAAAGCAAGTTTTTTGTCCATTAAAAATAACATCAAATTGATCAGAAATACAGTGTAGACATTGTTAATGTTGTAAATGACTATTGTAGCTGGAAACGGCTGATTTTTTATGGAATATCTACATAGGCTTACAGACACCCATTATCAGCAACCATCACTCCTGTGTTCCAATGGCACGTTGTGTTAGCAAATCCAAGTTTATAATTTTAAAAGGCTAATTGTTTATTAGAAAACCTTTTTAAATTATGTTAGCACAGCTGAAAACCGTTTTTCTGATTTAAAGAATCAATAAAACTGGCCTTCTTTAGACTAGTTGAGTATCTGGAGTATCAGCATTTGTTTGATTACAGGCTTAAAATGGCCAGAAACAAATAACTTTCTTCTGAAACTCGTCAGTCTATTCTTGTTCTGAGAAATGAAGGCTATTCCATGTGAGAAATTGCCAAGAAACTGAAGATCTCGTACAACGCTGTGTACTACTCCCTTCACAGAACAGCACAGACTGGCTCTAACCAGATTAGAAAAAGGAGTGGGAGGCCCCGGTGCACAACTGAGCAAGAGGACAAGTACATTAGTGTCTAGTTTGAGAAACAGACACATCACAAGTCCTCAACTGGCAGCTTCATTAAATAGTTCACGCAAAACACCAGTCTCAACGTCAACAGTGTAGAGGCGATTCTGGGATGCTGGCCTTCCGCTGCAAAGAAACCTATACTAAAGGACACCAATAAGAAGAAGAGACTTGCTTGGGCCAAGAAACACAAGCAATGGTCATTAGACCGGTGAAAATCTGTCTTTTGGTCTGATGAGTCCAAATTTGAGATTTTTGGGTTCCAACCGCTGTGTCTTTGTGAGAGGCAGAGTAGGTGAACGGATGATCGCCACATGTGTGGTTTCCACCGTGAAGCATGGAGGAGGAGGAGGTGTGATGGTGCTTTGCTGGTGACTGTGATTTATTTAGAATTCAAGGCATGGCTACCACAGCATTCTTTAGCAATACGCCATACCATCTGGTTTGCGCTTAGTGGGACTATAATTTGTTTTCAACAGGACAATGACCCAACACACCTTCAGGCTTTGTAAAGGCTATTTGGCCAAGAAGGAGAGTGATGGAGTGCTGCATCAGATGACCTGGCCTCCACAATCACCCAACCTCAACCCGGTTGAGATGGTTTGGGATGTATTGGACCGCAGAGTGAAGGAAAAGCAGCCAACAAGTGCTCAGAATTTGTGGGAACTCCTTCAAGACTGTTGGAAAATTATTCCAGGTGAAGCTGGTTGAGAGAATGCCAAGAGTGTGCAAAGCTGTCATTACGGCAAAAAGTGGCTACTTTGAAGAATCTAAAATATATCTTGATTTGTTTAACCTCACTAGGGTAGTGGGCACTATTTTCACCTCCGGATGAAAAGTGTGCCCAAAGTAAACTGCCTGCTACTCAGACCTAGAAGCTAGGATATGCATATACAGTGGGGCAAAAAAAGTATTTAGTCAGCCACCAATTGTGCAAGTTCTCCTACTTAAAAAGATGAGAGAGGCCTGTAATTCATCATAGGTACACTTCAACTATAACAGACAAAATGAGAAGAAAAAAATCTAGAAAATTACATTGTAGGATTTTTAATGAATTTATTTGCAAATTATTCCGGTTGAAATATTATTGATTATTTAGGCTAAAAACAACCTGAGGATTGATTATAAACATCGTTTGACATGTTTCTACAAACTTTACCGATAAAATTTGGAATTTTCGTCTGCCTGTTGTGACTGCATTTGAGCCATTGGATTACTGAACAATGCGCGCCAACAAAATGGAGGTTTTTGGATATAAAGAGGAACTTTATCGAACAAAACAAACATTTATTGTGTAACTGGGAGTCTTTTGAGTGCAACCATACGAAGATCAAAGGTAAGTGATTCATTTTATTGCTATTTCTGACTTTTGTGACTAATCTACTTGGCTGGTAACTAACTGTATGTAATGTTTTGTGTGCTGAGCTCTGTCCTCAGATAATCGCATGGTTTGCTTTCGCCGTAAAGCCTTTTTGAAATCTGACACAACGGCTGGATTAACAACAAGTTAAGCTTTATTTATTACACTGGTGATTTCATGAAAGTTAAATATTTCTAGTATTTTAATTTGCATTCGGCGCTCTGCAATTTCACTGGATGTTGCCCGGTGAACCCTATAGAGGTTAACACTTTTTTGGTTACTACATGATTCCATGTGTGTTAATTCATAGTTTTGATGTCTTCACTATTATTCTACAATGTAGAAAATAGTAAAAAATAAAGAAAAACCCTGGAATGAGTAGGTGTGTCCAAACTGTTGACTGGTACTGTATATAGTTTGAGTGCGCGATCCTACTGAAGTCAATATTTACAGCTTCCATATTGTTGTCAGGTGCAGACCCATCATCCTACCTGTATTCCTGGTTGCTCCCAGAACAGAGGAATGGAACCACGGATCTGGATGAAGGAAGACACCTGGTCATCCAGGAAGATCACCTGCAGACAGAAGAAGAAGAAGAAGGAAGAAGGTGACAGAAGAAGAAGGTGACAGAAGAAGGTGACAGAAGAAGAAGACAGAAGACAGAAGAAGGAAGAAGACAGAAGAAGGAAGAAGACAGAAGAAGGAAGAAGACAGAAGAAGACAAAAGAAGAAGGTGACAGAAGAAGACAGAAGGATAAGAAGACAGAAGAAGGAAGACAGAAGACGACAAAAGAAGAAGAAGACGGAAGACAGAAGAAGACAGAAGAAGACAGAAGAAGAAGGTGACAGAAGACAGAAGGATAAGAAGACAGAAGAAGGAAGACAGAAGACGACAAAAGAAGAAGAAGACGGAAGACAGAAGAAGACAGAAGAAGACAGAAGAAGAAGGTGACAGAAGACAGAAGGATAAGAAGACAGAAGAAGAAAGAAGACAGAAGAAGGAAGAAGACAGAAGACAGAAGAAGACAGAAGAAGAAGGTGACAGAAGACAGAAGAAGACAAAAGAAAGAAGAAGACAAAAGAAAGAAGACAGAAGAAGGAAGAAGAAGACAAGGAGAACAATACTTTAGTCATCCATAGAAGACGGTAATTTGTCTCCCAGGTCCTCCGACATACACAACCATACATGTATTGACTTTTTATTTTCTAACCCTTTATTTAACTAGTCAAGTCAGTTAAGAACACATTCTTATTTACAATGACGGCCTACTGGAGGAACAGTGGGTTAACTGCCTTGTTCAGGAGGCAGAACGACAGATTTTTACCTTGTCAGCTCGGGGATTCGATCCAGCAACCATTCAGTTACTGGCCAAAACGCTCTAACCACTAGGCTACCTGCCGCCCCTACACTCTAACCACTAGGCTACCTGCCGCCTCTACACTCTAACCACTAGGATACCTGCCGCCCCTACACTCTAACCACTAGGATACCTGCCGCCCCTACACTCTAACCACTAGGATACCTGCCGCACCTACACTCTAACCACTAGGCTACCTGCCGCACCTACACTCTAACCACTAGGCTACCTGCCACCTCTACACTCTAACCACTAGGCTACCTGCCGCCTCTACACTCTAACCACTAGGCTACCTGCCGCCCCATACTATAGTCAGAGAGATATGCATGGACGCACAGACTCAGACACTAGTGTGGATAGGCTGGAGTAGAGGACAGCCACAGTGCCGAGAGAAACGTTTGTTATTCCCTTCTGTAATTGTTGTGATTAAGATATATATGTATATATGTATAAAATTAAATATGAATCCATAGGACGGTGTTAATGTTGATATTACAGATGGGCATGATTATTCGAATATCAGAGCGGAAGTTAGTATTCGATTAATTGGGAGAGTATACCTTTTTTTTTTAGATCATTACAAAGCCTTTAGAAAACTATGTGACATTGCTACAATAGACCATTTACATGTAAAATGTGAATAAAAAATAAAAAACATTTTTATGACAGTATTTTTTTTACGTCTCCCTCCCTCGAGACCTACCTGTTCAGTCTCTACGAAGTTGGCCACCTGTCCGTCATCGTTGGCCCCTCGGACGTTGAAGCGCGTCCCGGCCCTCTCTGAGCTGAGGCGGGAGATGACGCAGGCCTTGGCCTGTTTGTGACCTGCGTAGATCGTCCTGATCTCTACGCCGCCGCACATCAACCTCAACAACCAGTCATCACAGTTCACACCGTAGTGCTTTAGGTGAAGGTGAAGGGACTGGTTCCTGGGGGAGACGAGATACACGTCAACCAAACTACACACCAGGTGCATGTCATAAGAGCCATGATGCACTAAGCGCAACGCCAGCAGATCGGCCACACTATGAGACTGCATATGAGGTGCAAAGTGAGCTTTTGGATAATGAGGTGGAATATGAGCTGCAATAATGAGGTGCAATATGAGCTATGATTATGAAGTGTGATATGAGCTTTAGGATAATGAGGTGCAATATGAGCTACGATAATGAGGTGCAATATGAGCTATGATTATGAGGTGCAATATGAACTTTAGGATAATGAGGTGCAATATGAGCTATGATTATGAGGTGCAATATGAACTTTAGGATAATGAGGTGCAATATGAGCTGCAATAATGAGGTGAAATATGAGCTATGATTATGAGGTGCAATATGTGCATTAGGATAATGAGGTGCAATATGAGCTGCGATAATGAGGTGCAATATGAGCTATGATTATGAGGTGCAATATGTGCATTAGGATAATGAGGTGCGATATGAGCTATGATTATGAGGTGCAATATGTGCATTAGGATAATGAGGTGCGATATGAGCTATGATTATGAGGTGCAATATGTACATTAGGATAATGAGGTGCGATATGAGCTTTAGGATAATGAGGTGCAATATGAAAGGGGATACCTAGTCAGTTGTACAACAATGCATTCAACTGAAATTTGTTGCTAGGATTATGAGGTACAATATGATGTGTACGGTGCAATAATACGACTTGGATTGAGAAAATAAATAATTTGTATTGAGGTTTCCATTTTAGTGACTGAACAGATGCTCTCATCCTGTCAGTGCATTCATCTGAAAGTAGCAGCAGCAAGACGGGACTAGGTAGGACCTAGGTAGGACCAGGTTAGGACTAGGTTAGGACTAGGTAGAACCTAGGTTAGGACTAGGCAGGACCTAGGTTAGGACTAGGTAGGACCTAGGTTAGGAACTAGGTTAGGACCAGGTTAGGAACTAGGGTAGGAACTAGGTTAGGACTAGGTAGGACCTAGGTTAGGACCAGGTATGACCTAGGTTAGGACCAGGTAGGACCTAGGCTAGGACCAGGTATGACCTAGGTTAGGACCAGGTAGGAACTAGGTTAGGACTAGGTAGGACCTAGGTTAGGACTAGGTAGGACCAGGTAAGGTAAACCAGGTAAGGGCTAGGTAAACCAGGTAAAGGGCTGGGTAAACCAGGTAAGGACTAGGTAAACCTGGTAAAGACTAGGTAGACCAGGAAAGGACTAGGTAGACCAGGAAAGGACTAGGTAGACCAGGAAAGGACTAGGTAGACCAGGAAAGGACTAGGTAGACCAGGTAAGGACTAGGTAGACCAGGTAAGGACTAGGTAGACCAGGTAAGGACTAGGTAGACCAGGAAAGGACTAGGTAGACCAGGTAAGGACTAGGTAGACCACGTAAGGACCACGTAAGGACTAGGTAGACCACATAAGGACTAGGTAGACCAGGTAAGAACTAGGTAGACCAGGTAAGAACTAGGTAGACCAGGTAAGGACTAGGTAGACCACGTAAGGACTAGGTAGACCAGGTAAGGACTAGGTTGATCAGGTAAGGACTAGGTAGACCAGGTAAGGACTAGGTAGACCAGGTAAGGACTAGGTAGACCAGGTAAGGACTAGGTAGACCACATAAGGACTAGGTAGACCAGGTAAGGACTAGGTAGACCTGGTAAGGACTAGGTAGACCACATAAGGACTAGGTAGACCAGGTAAGGACTAGGTTGACCAGGTAAGGACTAGGTTGACCAGGTAAGGACTAGGTAGACCAGGTAAGGACTAGGTAGACCAGGTAAGGACTAGGTAGACTAGGTAAGGACTAGGTAGACCAGGTAAGGACTAGGTAGACTAGGTAAGGACTAGGTAAGGACTAGGTAGATCACATAAGGACTAGGTAGACTAGGTAAGAACTAGGTAGACTAGGTAAGGACTAGGTAGACTAGGTAAGGACTAGGTAGACTAGGTAAGGACTAGGTAGACTAGGTAAGGACTAGATAGACTAGGTAAGGACTAGATAGACTAGGTAAGGACTAGGTAGACTAGGTAAGGACTAGGTAGACTAGGTAAGGACTAGGTAGACTAGGTAAGGACTAGGTAGACTAGGTAAGGACTAGGTAGACTAGGTAAGGACTAGGTAAGGACTAGATAGACTAGGTAAGGACTAGGTAGACCAGGTAAGGACTAGGTAGACCCCGTAAGGACTAGGTAGACCAGGTAAGGACTAGGTAGACTAGGTAAGGACTAGATAGACTAGGTAAGGACTATTTAGACCAGGTAAGGACTAGGTAGACCAGGTAAGGACTAGATAGACTAGGTAAGGACTAGGTAGACCAGGTAAGGACTAGATAGACTAGGTAAGGACTAGGTAGACCAGGTAAGGACTAGGTAGACCAGGTAAGGACTAGGTAGACCAGGTAAGGACTAGGTAGACCAGGTAAGGACTAGATAGACTAGGTAAGGACTAGGTAGACCAGGTAAGGACTAGGTAGACCAGGTAAGGACTAGGTAGACCAGGTAAGGACTAGGTAGACCTGGTAAGGACTAGGTAGACCACATAAGGACTAGGTAGACCAGGTAAGGACTAGGTAGACCAGGTAAGGACTAGGTTGACCAGGTAAGGACTAGGTAGACCAGGTAAGGACTAGGTAGACCAGGTAAGGACTAGGTAGACTAGGTAAGGACTAGGTAGACCAGGTAAGGACTAGGTAGACTAGGTAAGGACTAGGTAAGGACTAGGTAGATCACATAAGGACTAGGTAGACTAGGTAAGAACTAGGTAGACTAGGTAAGGACTAGGTAGACTAGGTAAGGACTAGGTAGACTAGGTAAGGACTAGGTAGACTAGGTAAGGACTAGATAGACTAGGTAAGGACTAGATAGACTAGGTAAGGACTAGGTAGACTAGGTAAGGACTAGGTAGACTAGGTAAGGACTAGGTAGACTAGGTAAGGACTAGGTAGACTAGGTAAGGACTAGGTAGACTAGGTAAGGACTAGGTAAGGACTAGATAGACTAGGTAAGGACTAGGTAGACCAGGTAAGGACTAGGTAGACCCCGTAAGGACTAGGTAGACCAGGTAAGGACTAGGTAGACCAGGTAAGGACTAGATAGACTAGGTAAGGACTATTTAGACCAGGTAAGGACTAGGTAGACCAGGTAAGGACTAGATAGACTAGGTAAGGACTAGGTAGACCAGGTAAGGACTAGATAGACTAGGTAAGGACTAGGTAGACCAGGTAAGGACTAGGTAGACCAGGTAAGGACTAGGTAGACCAGGTAAGGACTAGGTAGACCAGGTAAGGACTAGATAGACTAGGTAAGGACTAGGTAGACCAGGTAAGGACTAGGTAGACCAGGTAAGGACTAGGTAGACCAGGTAAGGACTAGGTAGACCAGGTAAGGACTAGGTAGACCAGGAAAGGACTAGGTAGACCAGGTAAGGACTAGGTAGACCAGGAAAGGACTAGGTAGACCAGGAAAGGACTAGGTAGACCAGGTAAGGACTAGGTAGACCAGGTAAGGACTAGGTAGACCAGGAAAGGACTAGGTAGACCAGGAAAGGACTAGGTAGACCAGGAAAGGACTAGGTAGACCAGGAAAGGACTAGGTAGACCAGGTAAGGACTAGGTAGACCAGGAAAGGACTAGGTAGACCAGGTAAGGACTAGGTAGACCAGGAAAGGACTAGGTAGACCAGGAAAGGACTAGGTAGACCAGGTAAGGACTAGATATGGACTAGTAAGAATTCATACTCAATCACTTTCAGCGAAACACTTCTCTGATTCTCAGAATCACTTTAAAATTGTGAGTATAAAAATGTAATTGTCCCACCAGAAGAAGCTGTTATACACATATATATATATATATATATATATATATATATATATATAATGTGTTCCACTCCCCACTAGAAGAGGTTAGTATATATAATGTGTTCCACTCCCCACTAGAAGAAGAGGTTAGTATATATAATGTGTTCCACTCCCTACTAGAAGAGGTTAGTATATATAATGTGTTCCACTCCCTACTAGAAGAGGTTAGTATATATAATGTGTTCCACTCCCCACTAGAAGAGGTTAGTATATATAATGTGTTCCACTCCCCACTAGAAGAAGAGGTTAGTATATATGTGTTCCACTCCCTACCAGAAGAGGTTAGTATATATAATGTGTTCCACTCCCCACTAGAAGAGGTTAGTATATATAATGTGTTCCACTCCCCACTAGAAGAGGTTAGTATATATAATGTGTTCCACTCCCCACTAGAAGAGGTTAGTATATATAATGTGTTCCACTCCCTACTAGAAGAGGTTAGTATATATAATGTGTTCCACTCCCCACTAGAAGAGGTTAGTATATATAATGTGTTCCACTCCCTACTAGAAGAGGTTAGTATATATAATGTGTTCCACTCCCCACTAGAAGAGGTTAGTATATATAATGTGTTCCACTCCCCACTAGAAGAGGTTAGTATATATAATGTGTTCCACTCCCCACTAGAAGAAGAGGTTAGTATATATAATGTGTTCCACTCCCCACTAGAAGAAGAGGTTAGTATATATAATGTGTTCCACTCCCCACTAGAAGAAGAGGTTAGTATATATAATGTGTTCCACTCCCCACTAGAAGAGGTTAGTATATATAATGTGTTCCACTCCCTACTAGAAGAGGTTAGTATATATAATGTGTTCCACTCCCCACTAGAAGAGGTTAGTATATATAATGTGTTCCACTCCCCACTAGAAGAGGTTAGTATATATAATGTGTTCCACTCCCCACTAGAAGAAGAGGTTAGTATATATAATGTGTTCCACTCCCCACTAGAAGAAGAGGTTAGTATATATAATGTGTTCCACTCCCTACTAGAAGAGGTTAGTATATATAATGTGTTCCACTTCCCACTAGAAGAGGTTAGTATATATAATGTGTTCCACTCCCCACTAGAAGAAGAGGTTAGTATATATAATGTGTTCCACTCCCCACTAGAAGAGGTTAGTATATATAATGTGTTCCACTCCCCACTAGAAGAGGTTAGTATATATAATGTGTTCCACTCCCCACTAGAAGAAGAGGTTAGTATATATAATGTGTTCCACTCCCTACCAGAAGAAGCGGTTGTCTGTGGTGTCCTCTTTGATCCGGCGGTGAGCGTTGAGGCTGAGGTCCATGCTGATGCCGCTAGAGGACCAAGCGAAATAAAAATTCCCAGAGTTCAGGACTTTCCTGACGTCAGCGATGCGGTCCTCGTCACTCGGGTCGTTCTTCAGAGAAACAAACTCTGTAGACGTGACCCGGAACACCTCAGAGTCTTGCACCTTCCCTACGGAGCTACAGCCTGCTGCTACTACCAAGCTGTGGAGCATGGAATCACCTGGAGAGAGGGAAGAGGAGGGGAGGAGAGAAAATGAGATGGAGAGGCGGGAGGGGAGGATGGAGAGGAGAGAATGAGAGGAGAGTTGAGGAAAGGAGGAGATGGGGAGGAAGAGATGAGGATGAAAGGAAGAGAAGAGGAGACGAGGAGGAAGGAGGAGAGAGGAGGAAGAAGAGAGGAGAGAGGGAGAGGAGACGAGGAGGAGGAGGAGGAAGAGAGGGAGAAGGAGTGGAGACGATGAGGAGGAGGATGAGAGGGGAGAGGAGTCGAGGAGGAAGAGAGGAGAGAGGGAGAAGGAGAGGAGACGAAGAAGAGGACGAGAGGGAGAAGGAGTGTAGAACGAGGAGGAGAGGGAGAAGGAGGGGAGATGAGGAGGAAGAGGAGAGGCAGATGAGGAGGAGGAGAGGGGGTTGAATGATAAGAGAGAGAAAAGGAGGAAGAGGAGGAGATAGTAAAAACATGGGGAGATGGAAACAGCAGGCGGGAAAAGAGAGATGATAGGATGAGAAGAAAGAGATAGAGGGAGAGGAAGAACAGTGTGTTAAACCCCATGCCAGCATACGGTCATTACCAGTATAGGGTTTAACTGAGCTTGTTGTTTGCCTTCCTTCCTTCCTTCAGAGTCAGTAAACAAGTAGTGTTATATCAACGTGATCTGATCTGCAGAACTGGCTTTGATCTGTTTAAAGCGTAGCTTCCTACCATGTTATCATAACAGGCAGGCTTTCAAGATCAAGCAGAGGGCAGGAGACAGAGAAGCTCTGCAGTCAACAGGCAGGACTTACTATATAGACTTCTGGCTCCCTAACGAAGAAGGCTTCTCACAACCCTACAGTTCAACGCATTGTTTTAGCAACCCTCTGTAAATGGCATTGATTACAACTAGGAAGAATGTTCTGCACTTGCCATGTGATCAACCACGCTTCATTGAGCTGGGCGATATGGCCAAGATATCATATCACTATTTGACGTTATCTGGCAGTATTTTATATTTATTAATAATAAAAATGCTTAATATTCATGACCCTAGGGTGGTACACACAAACATAAGTGATTTAAAATGGGTATTTCTACGGCTCCGCTTGGGCTGCTCAACAGTTTCCTGTGTGTATCAAGAATGGTCCACCACCCAAAGGACATCCAGCCAACTTGACACAACTGTGGGAAGCATTGGAGTCAACATGGACCAGCATCCCTGTGGAACGCTTTAGACACCTTGTAGAGTCCATGCCCCCCGACGAATTGAGGAGGTTCTGAAGGCAGAAGTGGGGGGTGCAACTCAATATTAGGAAGGTGTTCCTAATGTTTTGTCGACCACGGAGTCACGAGCACTTCACTTGCCATTCAGTTTGTGTATTTTTGCAATTTGTGGCTAAAATAAAACGCATTAGCTGTTAATTCTAAGCGCCAGTTAGCTGGATAGCTAGCTAGCTAGATGATCAGTGCTGAGGGGTATACTACAAAACATTGGCAATGAGTTAGCCAGGTAACTTTGATAAAACAACCAGAAATAAGTTGGTTTTCTGGTTCATAAAAAAAAAAAAGCTAAACCTAGATCTGTTTAGGACTCTACAAGGTGTCGAAAGCGTTCCACAGGGATGCTGGTCCATGTTGACTCCAATGCTTCCCACAGTTGTGTCAAGTTGGCTGGATGTCCTTTGGGTGGTGGACCATTCTTGATACACACAGGAAACTGTTGAGCGTGAAAAACCCAGCAGAGTTGCAGTTGTTGACACAAACCGGTGCGCCTGGCACCTACAACCCTACCCTGTTCAAAGGACTTAAATATTTTGTCTTGCCCGTTCACCCTCTGAATGGCACACATACACAATCCATGTCTCAATAGTTTCAAGGCTTAAAAATCCTTCTTTAACCCGTCTCCTCCCCTTCATCTACACTGATTTGAAGTGGATTTAACAAGTGACATGAATAAGGGATCATATCTTTCACCTGGATTCACCTGGTCAGTCTGTGTCATGGAAAGAGCAGGTGTTCCTAATGTTTTGTACACTCGATGTATAGTAAAATACATTATACCACCCAGCCCTAATACTTCTCAAAGGGTAGGGGGACCCATCCTCACAGGGATAACATTAGATCCATGCTAGGCTATATGATTATACGGTGTTGCATCCAATAGTTGCATCCCCCCCCCCCCAGGTGTCAAGTGACTCACCCAGGTTGAGGCGTAGGACTCCCAGAATCCCATAGGCGTCCATCATCTTGGTGTAGGTGTTCTTAATGGCCTCCTTCTCTGCAGCCGCTGGCGGGTGGACAAGAGACAGTCATTATACGAAAAGACAACACTAATAATGTAACGTAAAATAGTTACTGGACAAGGCCTCAGAAAGTGTTCACAACCCTTGACTTTTACATAATTTGTGGGATTAAAATGGATTTAATTGTCTTTTTTTTTTGTCAACGATCTACACAAAATACGCTAATGTCAAATGGGAAGAAAAAATTTGAACATTTGTTTAAAAAATAAATATGAAAAATAAAACCTTAATATATCTTGATTAGATAAATATTTAACCCCTGAGTCAATATATGTTAGAATCACCTTTAGCAGCGACTACAGCTGTGAGTCTTTCTGGCTGAGTCTCTAAGAGCTTTTCCACACCTGGATTGGGCAACTTTTAACCATTTATTATTTTCAAAATTCTTCAAGCTCTGTCACAATTGGTTGTTGATCGTCGCTAGACAACTATTTCAAACAGATTTAAGTCAAAACTGTAACTCAGCCACTCAGGAACATTCAATGTCTTCTTGGTAAGTAACTCCAGTGTAGATTTGGCCTTGTGTTGTAGGTTATTGTCCTGCTGAAAGGTGAATTCGTCTCCCAGTGTCTGGTGGAAAGCAGACTGAACCAGGTTTTCCACTAGAATTTTTCCTGTGCTTAGCTCTATTCTGTTTCTTTTTTATCCTGAAAAACTCCCCAGTCGTTAACGATTACAAGCATACCCATAACATGATGCAGCCACCACTATGCTTGAAAATATGGAGAGTGGTACCACAACGGTGTAGTCCTCAGTCCCCTCGTGTACACTCTCTATACCCACGACTGCATCGCCTCACACGGTTCCAACTCCATCATCAAGTTCTCTGATAACAACGACAGTAGTAGGCCTGATTACCAACAACAATGAGAGTGCCTACAGGGACGAGGTAGGCACTCTGACAGTGTGGTAAACAACCTATCCCATCAACGTCAGCAAAACAAAAGAGCTCATTATGGACTTCAGGAGGAATCAGGGTGGGCACGCCCCCCATCCTCATCAAAGAGGCTGCTGTTGTGATTGTACAAAATGTCCAAGTTCCTCTGCGTGCACGTCTTTGAGGAGCTGAAACGTTCAAACCACACGGACACCGTGGTGAAAGACTCTTCAACCTCAAGAAATTCAGCCTGTCCCCGAGGACACTCACAGTGTTCTACAGGAGCACCATCGAGAGCATACTGTCGGGCTGCATCACAGTGTTCTACAGGAGCACCATAGAGAGCATACTGCCGGGCTGCATCACAGTGTTCTACAGGAGCACCATAGAGAGCTTACTGCCGGGCTGCATCACAGTGTTCTACAGGAGCACCATCAAGAGCATACTGTCGGGCTGCATCACAGTGTTCTACAGGAGCACCATCGAGAGCATTCTGTCGGGCTGCATCACAGTGTTCTACAGGAGCACCATCGAGAGCATACTGTTGGGCTGCATCACAGCCTGGTACGGCAACTCCACCGCCGCGGACCGCAAGGTGCTACAGGAGGGTGGTACACTAAGCTGAACGCATCATTGGGTTCACACTGCCTGCCCTCCAGGACACCTACAACACAAGGTGTTGCAGGAAGGCCAAAAGGTTAATCAGGTACCACCGCCACCCGAGCCACGGCCTGTTCTTCCCACTTTCATCACTCAGACGTGGGCAGTACAGGAGCATCATGGCTAAAAATAAGACTGGCCAATAGCTTCTACCCCCAGACCATCATGCTGCTGAACAGTCAGTAATAGTCTACCTGCTCATGTCCTGTCCATTTTTGACAATATTTAGTGCCTTGTTGCAAACAGGATGCATGTTTTGGAATATTTTTTCCTTGTCGATTAGATTAGTATTGTGGAGTAACAACTGAGGATGGATCAACATTCTTGTTTTCTCCTATCACAGCCATTAAACTCTGCAACTGTTTTAAAGTCACCATTGGCCTCATGATGAAATCCCTGAGCAGTTTCCTTCCTCTCCGGCAACTGAGCTGTATCTTGTAGTGAGTGACTGGGTGTATTGATACACCATCCAAAGTCTAATTAATAACTTCACCCTGTTCAAAGGGATATTCAATGTCTGTATTTTCATTTCTACCTATCTACCAATAGATTACGTTTTTTTGCGAGGCACTGGAAAACCTCCATGGAAAACCTCACTGGTCTTTGTGGTTGAAACTCACTGCTCGACTGAGGGACCTTACAGATAATTGTATGTGTGGGGTACAGAGATGAGGTAGTCAGTCAAAAAATCATGTTAAACACTATTATTGCACACAGAGTGAGTCAATGCAACTTATTATGTGACTTGTTAAGGCAAAGTTTTACAACTGAACTTATTTAGTATTGCCACAACAAAACGGTTACTTATTGACTCAAGACATTTCAGCTTTTCATTTTTAATGAATTTGTAAAATTCTAGAAAAACATGAGTCCATTTTGACATTATGCGTTGTTCATTCATTACAATGTTGATTTAAAAAAAATAAAAAATAATAATAATAATAATAATAATAATATTTAACTAGGCAAGTCAGTTATTAAGAACAAATTCTTATTTACAATGACGGCCTACCCCGGCCAAACACTAACCCGGACGACGCTGGGCCAATTGTGCGTCGCCCTACGGGGACTCCCAATCACAGCAGGTTGTGATACAGCCTGGAATCGAACCGATCTTATGATCATATCTTATGATCTTATGATCGTATCTTATTATCTGCATGTTGATGACATTCTCCCGTATAATCAATATAATCAATCTATCTAAACACAGCGTGGTTTAAGGTGGGGAATGGGAATGTAAATTTAAGCATTTTTATTAAATTGGCCTTTAAAAAAAAACATGTATTAAACGAAAGTATCTGTGATAATCTATTAACCAATCAGTGTGCGTCTTACATAGCACGGCGACGGCGCCCGACTCGAACATGAGGCATTCATCTCTGTTCCTGGTTTCCACGATGACGCTGTACGGGGGCGGGTCCAACTTGTGGTAGATGCGATATCCTTTGCTGAAGGCCATGCTAGATCCAAGATGAGGCTGCCAATGATGTCACACCTGGAACAAAAAAGGACACAGGAAGTAAAGTTCTGATTTACAATGACTGTGATGTGGTTGTTTTAAATGCACTGACTGTGAGTCGCTCTGGATAAGAGCGTCTGTTAAATGACCAACATGAATGAATGCTAATGAATGCTAAATGCTAAATGTATGACAGCTAGCCTGTTTCACCAGGAGAGGAGAGATACTGTACGTGTGAGCGTAGGAGTCAGATTGGGACCCCCCCCCAAAAAAAACATTTGCAAAATGCATATCTGCATGCTGAGTGTTCGTACTCCTTACATGCTGACCACATCGCTCGCGTTGCAAAATAAAATGTACATGTTATTCAATCATTGCACCCACACTGCTAGCGAGGTTATGCGTAGCCAGGCGCTAAAATATAACTTTGTTCTATTTGTGACGCTTGACGTGCTGAAAGTGCATTTCAGGTATCCAACAATAGGACAAATGAGCTAGCAACAGCTAGCTAGCTAGCTAAATGGTCGTGAATGTTTCATGTGTTTCGACCTGTCCCCAAAATAATATAGTTGGTTCAGAGTTCGTTTTGATATTTCAACCTGTATGTCCTGATCTCGTCTGGTGTGGGTGGACAAAAATCAACATACACGCAATGGGGAACGCACACGCACGCACCCGGTCTAGTCAGGATGTCGGACGCACGCGCCCGGTCTAGTCAGGATGTCGGACGCACGCGCCCGGTCTAGTCAGGATGTCGGACGCACGCACGCGCCCGGTCTAGTCAGGATGCCGGACAGGCGCGCCCGGTCTAGTCAGGATGTCGGACGCACGCACGCGCCCGGTCTAGTCAGCATGTCGGACGCACGCGCCCGGTCTAGTCAGGATGTCGGACGCACGCGCCCGGTCTAGTCAGAATGTCGGACGCACGCACGCGCCCGGTCTATTCAGGATGCCGGACAGGCGCGCCCAGTCTAGTCAGGATGTCGGACGCACGCACGCGCCCGGTCTAGTCAGCATGTCGGACGCACGCACGCGCCCGGTCTAGTCAGGATGCCGGACAGGCGCGCCCGGTCTAGTCAGGATGTCGGACAGGCGCGCCCGGTCTAGTCAGGATGCCGGACAGGCGCGCCCGGTCTAGTCAGGATGCCGGACAGGCGCGCCCGGTCTAGTCAGGATGCCGGACAGGCGCGCCCGGTCTAGTCAGGATGCCGGACAGGCGCGCCCGGTCTAGTTAGGATGTCGGACAGACGCGCCCGGTCTAGTTAGGATGTCGGACGCACGCGCCCGGTCTAGTTAGGATGTCGGACAGACGCGCCCGGTCTAGTCAGGATGTCAGACAGACGCGCCGGTCTAGTCAGGATGTCAGACAGGCGCACCCGGTCTAGTCAGGATGTCAGACAGGCGCGCCCGGTCTAGTCAGGATGTCAGACAGACGTGCCGGTCTAGTCAGGATGTCAGACAGACGCGCCCGGTCTAGTCAGGATGTCAGACAGGCGCGCCCGGTCTAGTCAGCATGTCGGACGCACGCGCCCGGTCTAGTCAGCATGTCGGACGCACACGCCCGGTCTAGTCAGGATGTCAGACAGGCGCGCCCGATCTAGTCAGCATGTCTGACAGGCGCGCCCGGTCTAGTCAGGATGTCGGACAGGCGCGCCCGGTCTAGTCAGGATGTCGGACAGGCGCGCCCGGTCTAGTCAGGATGTCGGACAGGCGCGCCCGGTCTAGTCAGGATGTCGGACAGGCGCGCCCGGTCTAGTCAGGATGTCGGACAGGCGCGCCCGGTCTAGTCAGGATGTCGGACAGACGCGCCGGTCTAGTCAGGATGTCAGACAGGCGCGCCCAGTCTAGTCAGGATGTCGGACAGGCGCGCCCGGTCTAGTCAGGATGTCAGACAGGCGCGCCCGGTCTAGTCAGCATGTCGGACAGGCGCGCCCGGTCTACTCAGGATGTCAGACAGACGCGCCCGGTCTAGTCAGGATGTCAGACAGACGCGCCCGGTCTAGTCAGGATGTCAGACAGACGCGCCCGGTCTAGTCAGGATGTCAGACAGACGCGCCCGGTCTAGTCAGGATGTCAGACAGACGCGCCCGGTCTAGTCAGGATGTCAGACAGACGCGCCGGTCTAGTCAGGATGTCAGACAGACGCGCCGGTCTAGTCAGGATGTCAGACAGGCGCGCCCGGTCTAGTCAGGATGTCGGACAGGCGCGCCCGGTCTAGTCAGCATGTTAGGCTACGGGACTAACTGTCAAAAAGGCTCCAAAGTGTTCTAGTTCTGAAAGACTTCAACTTACAGTTGTGATCATATTTCTGATCATATCTTGTCTGTTCTACCGCACCGTGGAAAGGCCAAGGAACTACTATACTCTCTGCTGACAGACCACCACCATCACCATTTCTATTGTCAGTCCATCATGTGGGGTGATAACATGTGCAGTATAAAGGATTGGAAGCATTTACCATCACAGCCTACGACTTTCCATGTAGAAATATAGAGAGCATTCAGAAAGTATTCAGACCCCTTGAATTTGTACAGATTTTGCTACATTACAGCCTTATTCTAAAACGTATTAAAATTGTCACTCTCTCATCAATCTATACACAATACCCAATAATGACAAAGCAAAAACAGGTTTAGAAATTTTTGCAAATGTATTAAAAAAAAATACAAAAACGGAAATATCACAAAGAAAGACTGATCAACATGTTCCTCAACATGTCCTCTTGATAAAGGTGACTTCCCCCCCCCCTCTTATTGTAGAAACAACACCGTGTAGTAGTGTTACCATCTACACAGTGTTACCGTCTACACAGTGTTACCGTCTACACAGTGTTACCGTCTACACAGTGTTACCGTCTACACAGTGTTACCGTCTACACAGTGTTACCGTCTACACAGTGTTGCCGTCTACACAGTGTTACCGTCTACACAGTGTTACCGTCTACATAGTGTTGCCGTCTACACAGTGTTACCGTCTACACAGTGTTACCGTCTACACAGTGTTACCGTCTACACAGTGTTGCCGTCTACACAGTGTTACCGTCTACACAGTGTTACCGTCTACACAGTGTTACCGTCTACACAGTGTTGCCGTCTACACAGTGTTGCCGTCTACACAGTGTTGCCGTCTACACAGTGTTACCGTCTACACAGTGTTGCCGTCTACACAGGGTTACCATACAGTGCCTTCAGAAAGTATTCAGACCCCTTGACTTTTCTCAGATCCTGTCAAGCTCTGTCAGGTTGGATGGGGAGCGTTGCTGCACAGCTATTTTCAGGTCTCTCCAGAGATGTTAGATCGGGTTCAAGTCCGGGCTCTGGCTGGGCCACTCAAGAACATTCAGAGACTTGTCCTGAAGCCACTCCTGCGTTGTCTCGGCTTGTTTCATCCTTTAGCCCAAGTGGGCTGAGGAGTGGCTTCTGTCTGGCCACCCTACCATAAAGGCCTGATTGGTGGAGTGCTGCAGAGATGGTTGTCCTTCTGAAAGGTTCTCCCATTTCCACAGAGGAACTCTGGAGCTCTGTCAGACTGACCATTGAGTTCTTGGTCACCACCGTGACCAAGGCCCCTCTCCCCTGATTGCTACGTTTGACCAGGCGGCCAGATCTAGGAGAGTCTTGGTGGTTCCAAAAATATTTCATTTAAGAATGATGGAAGTCACTGTGTTCTTGGGAACCTTCAATGCTGCAGAAATGTGTTGGTACTCTTCATCCAGATCTGTGCCTTGACACAATCCTGTCCCGTGTGGCTGTACGGACAATTCCTTCAACCTCATGGCTTGGTTTTTCCTCTGACATGCACTGTCAACTGTGGGACCTTATATAGATAGGTGTGTGCCTTTCTGAACCAGGTTTTCATCAAGGATCTCTCTGTACTTTGCTCGAGACTATAAGTGCTGCACAACGTGCATCAAAGTACTGTATACATGGTCTGAATATTAATGATATGTCTGGGTTTTTTTTGTACAAAAAATTCTAAAAAACAGTTTTTGCTTTGTCACTATGGGGTATTGTGTACTGATGAGGGGAAAATACATTTTTTTTAAATCCATAAAGAGGATAGAACCATCCCAGCTATGCAGATTTTGATGTGAAAAGTCAGAATCATTAAATCAACATTTGAAAATAAATAAATAAACAAAATATTAAAAAATAATATAATAAAATAAAAAATACAATAACTTATTTTGGGGTAGCAGGTTCAGGAATGGCTGAAGAATTGAAACATTTACCTGAAGTCAACTCTGCAAATAGCACTGCTGGGTGATTTGAAAAGTCATAGTCAATCGATCAATAACATAATAATACTCAATACTCAAAAATGTGTATCTTTAAATTTACAATCTCTCGAAACTATGATAATAAAAAGGTTGAGCTTTTGTGAAACATCATAGCGGAAAAATATTTAGCAAATAGAAATCCAAAATGGATGATGTTGAGAGATAGATGGGAGGGGTTGAATGGAGCTGAAGGGTGGGACTGGATGATGTTGAGAGAAAGATGGGAGGAGTTGAATGGAGCTGAAGGGTGGGACTGGATGATGTTGAGAGATAGATGGGAGGAGTTGAATGGAGCTGAAGGGTGGGACTGGATGATGTTGAGAGAAAGATGGGAGGAGTTGAATGGAGCTGAAGGGTGGGACTAAAAACAACAAGATAACCAATGTAAAACATTCGATGTCTGTAAAATGTGTATAGTATGTACAGTCTATTAGATGGAAGTAGAGGTCTAAGTGTTGTTGTCCATTAGTTTACTCCAATTAGGGAAGGGGTGGTAGGGTTAGGGGACACTACAGGAAATATATATATATTTAATATAATAATATAATATATATATATATTAAAAAAATAAAAATGAAAATGGATGCAGACAATTATACTGATGGAAGCCACAACCTGCAATATTAAAGCTGATCTATCCCTTAAAAATGGTTTAGCCTACACTGCATTACACACTGCAATGGACAGGTTGTCCCAATCATAATCCCTGGCCTGCTCCTGCTGATGTAAACCTTAACTAAAGGTTCTGTGGCCAGTCAAATGCTTCTTCAAAAAAATGTAAAATGTATTTTTCCTAAAAAAAAAAAAAAGGCAATACCTGTGCCCGTGTACTAGGTCCTACGGATGTCTCGTTCAGTTAGAGAGGGAAGACTAGGTCCTACTGATGTTAGAGGGGGAAGACTAGGTCCTACTGATGTCCCGTTCAGTTAGAGAGGGAAGACTAGGTCCTACTGATGTTAGAGGGGGAAGACTAGGTCCTACTGATGTCCCGTTCAGTTAGAGAGGGAAGACTAGGTCCTACTGATGTCCCGTTCAGTTAGAGAGGGAAGACTAGGTCCTACTGATGTCCCATTCAGTTAGAGAGGGAGGACTAGGTCCTACTGATGTCCCGTTCAGTTAGAGAGGGAAGACTAGGTCCTACTGATGTCCCGTTGTTAGAGAGGGAAGACTAGGTCCTACTGATGTCCCATTGTTAGAGAGGGAAGACTAGGTCCTACTGATGTCCCGTTCAGTTAGAGAGGGAAGACTAGGTCCTACTGATGTCCCGTTGTTAGAGAGGGAAGACTAGGTCCTACTGATGTCCCATTGTTAGAGAGGGAAGACTAGGTCCTACTGATGTTAGAGAGGGAAGACTAGGTCCTACTGATGACCCGTTGTTAGAGAGGGAAGACTAGGTCCTACTAATGTTAGAGAGGGAAGACTAGGTCCTACTGATGTTAGAGAGGGAAGACTAGGTCCTACTGATGTTAGAGGGGGAAGACTAGGTCCTACTGATGTCTCGTTCAGTTAGAGAGGGAAGACTAGGTCCTACTGATGTCCCGTTGTTAGAGAGGGAAGACTAGGTCCTACTAATGTTAGAGAGGGAAGACTAGGTCCTACTGATGTTAGAGAGGGAAGACTAGGTCCTACTGATGTTAGAGGGGGAAGACTAGGTCCTACTGATGTCTCGTTCAGTTAGAGAGGGAAGACTAGGTCCTACTGATGTCCCGTTCAGTTAGAGAGGGAGGACTAGGTCCTACTGATGTCCCGTTCAGTTAGAGAGGGAGGACTAGGTCCTACTGATGTCCCGTTCAGTTAGAGAGGGAGGACTAGGTCCTACTGATGTCCCGTTCAGTTAGAGAGGGAAGACTAGGTCCTACTGATGTCCCGTTCAGTTAGAGAGGGAAGACTAGGTCCTACTGTTGTCCCGTTGAGTTAGAGAGGGAAGACTAGGTCCTACTGATGTCCTGTTATTAGAGAGGGAAGACTAGGTCCTACTGTTGTCCCATTCAGTTAGAGAGGGAAGACTAGGTCCTACTGATGTCCCGTTCAGTTAGAGAGGGAGGACTAGGTCCTACTGATGTCCCGTTCAGTTAGAGAGGGAGGACTAGGTCCTACTGATGTCCCGTTCAGTTAGAGAGGGAAGAGTAGGTCCTACTGATGTCCCGTTCAGTTAGAGAGGGAAGACTAGGTCCTACTGATGTCCTGTTCAGTTAGAGAGGGAAGACTAGGTCCTACTGATGTCCCGTTCAGTTAGAGAGGGAAGAGTAGGTCCTACTGATGTCCCATTCAGTTAGAGAGGGAAGACTAGGTCCTACTGATGTCCCGTTCAGTTACAGAGGGAAGACTAGGTCCTACTGATGTCCTGTTCAGTTAGAGAGGGAAGACTAGGTCCTACTGATGTCCCGTTCAGTTAGAGAGGGAAGAGTAGGTCCTACTGATGACCCATTGTTAGAGAGGGAAGACTAGGTCCTACTGATGTCCCGTTCAGTTAGAGAGGGAAGACTAGGTCCTACTGATGTCCCATTCAGTTAGAGAGGGAGAGCACGAAGATGAGGACCAGAGGTAAGCTTGCTACTGCTATAATTGATTTGAATAAAAAACAAAAATGTTTTGTTGCCCATAATGAAGCTATTTATCAGCATTATTGACCTCACAATAAACCATATTCCAGTCATTTACATAACTTACAGCACTATGGAGCAGCAGCCGCGGGGATGGACGGCGCATTGGTCCTGAATGCAAAGCTAATTCGAAAAAGGCCCAAATTCATTTAATAAACAGTCTTCATTTCAATTTGACTTTATTTCTTCCTATTCAAGAAACAAGAGGCAGGTCTACCTGTTCGACAGACTAAATTATAGTTTACTATCCATCGATTGAAGGGATTGGCTGACACAATCACCATGCACCCCTTAAAAAGCTAAGTGTCAGTGAAGGGCTAGGTGTGTTAGGATAAAACCAGGGCTGTGTTAGGATAAAGCCAGGGCTCGAATTAAGGGGGTATGTGAGGGTATATTGAGGGGGGATGTGAGGGTATATGTGAGGGTATATTGAGGGGGTATGTGCGGGTATGTCAGTGTCAGTGAAGGGCTCGCTGTGTCAAGTCTTTTTTATATTTCACCTTTATTTAACCAGGTAGGCTAGTTGAGAACACCTTTATTTAACCAGGTAGGCTAGTTGAGAAGTTCTCAATGTTAGGGGGCATGCTGAAGGTATGTTAGGGGTTATGCTGAGGGTATGTTAGGGGGCATGCTGAAGGTATGCTGAAGGTATGTTAGGGGGCATGCTGAAGGTATGTTAGGGGGCATGCTGAAGGTATGTTAGGGGGCATGCTGAAGGTATGTTAGGGGGCATGCTGAAGGTATGTTAGGGGGTATGCTGAAGGTATGTTAGGGGGCATGCTGTATATTGAGGGTGTATGCTGAAGGTATACTGAGGGTATATCGAGGGGGTATGCTGAAGGTATGTTAGGGGGTATATCGAGGGGGTATGCTGAAAGTATATCGAGGGGGTATGCTGAAGGTATGTCAAGGGGGTATGCTGAAGGTATGTTAGGGGGTATGCTATAGGTATGCTGAGGGTATATCGAGGGGGTATGCTGAAGGTATGCTAGGGGGTATGCTGAGGGTATATCGAGGGGGTATGCTGAGGGTGTATCGAGGGGGTATGCTGAGGGTGTATCGAGGGGGTATGCTGAGGGTGTATCGAGGGGGTATGCTGAGGGTGTATCGAGGGGGTATGCTGAGGGTGTATCGAGGGGGTATGCTGAAGGTATGTCGAGGGGGTATGCTGAAGGTATGTTAGGGGGCATATCGAGGGGGTATGCTGAAGGTATGTTGAGGGGGTACGCTGAAGGTATGTTGAGGGGGTATGCTGAAGGTATGTTAGGGTAAATGGCTAAAAGCATGGGCTTTTATCCCTGTTAGCTTAAGATTGAAAATAATTAAATGGACCTGATTATAAAAAGCCATCTATAACAATGCTTTAGTCCGTAATGCTTTACGCTAGAAACAAGCTGTAAAATGTTGTGGAAAGACGTGACGCCGAGGCACATATGGGATATATTTGGTTTGTCTCTATGATAATCAGAGTCTGCGCTACAACCTTCTATAGCCGAGGAAAGAAAATATTTACTTTGCTTAGGAAGTAAATGTGTAATTCTGTCACTATCAATTGACATTGAAAATTTCAACAGGCTGTGGAAAACTAAATTAAAAATATATATATTTCTTAGAATTACATAATAATTAAACAAAAAATGCCTTATTAGGATATATGGTCATTGTAGAGTGCCTTTCAATTCACTTTTATAAGCAGGAGTTTGGCCAGGCTTTGGTTTGAGGATCATGCAGTGAGCTACGCATGCCTAGTTTGTTCATTTAGCCTAGCAGATGTTCTTATATTTCCATGCCCTAATCACAGCCAACACAAATCTATTTTATAACAATATCATGAAATAAAATGCATTAAATAAGAAAAAGATAGTTTTCCAAATAAAGTTACAAGTGAATATAGGCGTCTCTGAAGATTTGCGTTCGCTGTGTTAAAAAAAATGTAGTATTTTTCTTGTTCAGTTGTACCAACTGAAATATCTGGTCATCAATGAATTAAAGAAAAATAAGAAATACATTTTAACACAGCGAACGCAAATCTTCACTTGTAACTTTTTATTTGGAAAACTGTTGAGCTAAATGTTTAGAGTTGATAGACAACTTTATCATTGTTCCAAACTTACTTCTTTTTTTTTTTTTTAAACAATAGCCTGAATAGAAATGAAAATGTCTCCGGTGCTCCAGCAATGCGCTCATTGGTCGTCATGCTCTGTTGTGGATTATTATGTTATTTTATTTTTAAGTTCCTGCTCGTTTCCAGTCATGTAAAATTATGTAGAACTGCATGAAATGCGTTTATAAAAGGCTTTTTTTTCCCCCTCCATTCGGACCGTAAATAAGAGTAGTAAGTGTATATCTAATGCTCTGGTCTGTGCTAGGAGTCAGGGTAAACGATAGGCATGTTCTCTGCTATCCACGTTATGTTTTAATTATTGTTTTGGGTAGAGGGGAGGGTCGCTTGTTATTTTTCATTCTTAACTGCTGCATCAGATTCATAGTTTTAACTATCTACCCATCATATTACGAATAGTGCTCTATCTTACATAAGTCTGCAAATGCTATGATGCCTGTGAAGCATTATTACAAAAGGTTTTTTATGGTGAAAATTCACCATCCCCAAACTTGAAACTCGCACTCAGCCCAATGCATAAGGAGTGATTTTGCTGTTTGTTACTCGGCGGCTGAGGAAAAGTCAAATGTGGATAGTTATACTAAAAAGTATATATATTTTAACTTTATTTAACTAGGCAAGTCGGTTAAGAACAAATTCTTATTTTCAAATGACGGCCTAGGAACAGTGGGTTAACTGCCTTGTTCAGAGCAAAACGACATATTTTTACCTTGTCAGCTCGGGGGTTTGAACTTGCAAACTTTCGGTTACTAGTCCAACACTCTAACCACTAGTCTACCTGCTGGTTACCAGCCCAACGCTCTAACCACTAGTCTACCTGCTGGTTACTGACCCAACGCTCTAACCACTAGACTACCTGCTGGTTACCAGCCCAACGCTCTAACCACTAGTCTACCTGCTGGTTACTGACCCAACGCTCTAACCACTAGTCTACCTGCTGGTTACTGGCTCAACACTAACCACTAGGCTACCTGCTGGTTACTAGTCCAATGCTCTAACCACTAGTCTACCTGCTGGTTACTGACCCAACGCTCTAACCACTAGTCTACCTGCTGGTTACCAGCCCAACGCTCTAACCACTAGTCTACCTGCTGGTTACTGACCCAACGCTCTAACCACTAGTCTACCTGCTGGTTACCAGCCCAACGCTCTAACCACTAGTCTACCTGCTAGTTACTGACCCAACGCTCTAACCACTAGTCTACCTGCTGGTTACTGACCCAACGCTCTAACCACTAGGCTACCTGCTGGTTACTGGCCCAACACTCTAACCACTAGGCTACCTGCTGGTTACTGGCCCAACACTCTAACCACTAGGCTACCTGCTGGTTACCGGCCCAACGCTCTAACCACTAGTCTACCTGCTGGTTACTGACCCAATGCTCTAACCACTAGTCTACCTGCTGGTTACTGACCCAATGCTCTAACCACTAGACTACCTGCTGGTTACTAGTCCAACGCTCTAACCACTAGGCTACCTGCTGGTTACCGGCCCAACGCTCTAACCACTAGGCTACCTGCTGGTTACTGGCCCAACGCTCTAACCACTAGTCTACCTGCTGGTTACTGACCCAATGCTCTAACCACTAGTCTACCTGCTGGTTACTGACCCAATGCTCTAACCACTAGACTACCTGCTGGTTACTAGTCCAACGCTCTAACCACTAGGCTACCTGCTGGTTACCGGCCCAACGCTCTAACCACTAGGCTACCTGCTGGTTACTGGCATAACGCTCTAACCACTAGGCTACCTGCTGGTTACTGACCCAATGCTCTAACCACTAGACTACCTGCTGGCTACCAGTCCAATGTTCTAACCACTAGGCTACCTGCTGGTTACCGGCCCAACGCTCTAACCACTAGGTTACCTGCTGGTTACTAGTCCAACGCTCTAACCACAAGTCTACCTGCTGGTTACTAGTCCAACACTCTAACCACTAGGCTACCTGCTAGTTACTGACCCAACGCTCTAACCACTAGGCTACCTGCTGGTTACTGGTCCAACACTCTAACCACTAGGTTACCTGCTGGTTACCAGTCCAACGCTCTAACCACTAGGCTACCTGCTGGTTACCGGCCCAACGCTCTAACCACTAGGCTACCTGCTGGTTACTAGTCCAACGCTCTAACCACTAGGCTACCTGCTGGTTACCGGCCCAACACTCTAACCACTAGGCTACCTGCTGGTTACCAGTCCAACACTCTAACCACTAGGCTACCTGCTGGTTACTAGTCCAACGCTCTAACCACAAGTCTACCTGCTGGTTACTAGTCCAACACTCTAACCACTAGGCTACCTGCTAGTTACTGACCCAACGCTCTAACCACTAGGCTACCTGCTGGTTACTGGTCCAACACTCTAACCACTAGGTTACCTGCTGGTTACCAGTCCAACGCTCTAACCACTAGGCTACCTGCTGGTTACCGGCCCAACGCTCTAACCACTAGGCTACCTGCTGGTTACTAGTCCAACGCTCTAACCACTAGGCTACCTGCTGGTTACCGGCCCAACACTCTAACCACTAGGCTACCTGCTGGTTACCAGTCCAACACTCTAACCACTAGGCTACCTGCTGGTTACCGGCCCAACGCTCTAACCACTAGGCTACCTGCTATTTACCAACCCAACGCTCTAACCACTAGGCTACCTGCTGGTTACTGGCCCAACGCTCTAACCACTAGGCTACCTGCTGGTTACTGGTCCAACACTCTAACCACTAGGTTACCTGCTGGTTACCAGTCCAACGCTCTAACCACTAGGCTACCTGCTGGTTACCGGCCCAACACTCTAACCACTAGGCTACCTGCTGGTTACCAGTCCAACCCTCTAACCACTAGGCTACCTGCTGGTTACTGACCCAACGCTCTAACCACTAGGCTACCTGCTGGTTACCGGCCCAACGCTCTAACCACTAGTCTACCTGCTGGTTACTAGTACAACACTCTAACCACTAGGCTACCTGCCGCCCCGAACACGGTAAGGACACAGGTCATTGCATCCTAGACTTACATGTTCTGTTAAAAATGAATGACCATCATCTACATGTAATGTCTGTCATTCTGAGCACCGTGGGTGGACACCCTAATCGGGTTACACACCCAATGCACATGGGTACGGTACATTTCTCAAATGTCCAGTACATTTTTAAAAAAGGTTGCGGCGCCACATTTCATAACGGAAACCCTGATTACATACACACATTTACAATACAAATACATACAAACTTCAAGAGTTGAGCAGTTTGATAGGATGTTGGCACAAAACTAGTAGCTGCTCTCAGATTTGTATGGCAGAGCTCTATACCTGTGTGCCCGGAGGTCGTTCAGTGTGTGTGTTTTAAAGTCAAAAAGTTATTAGTTCCTCTTCTTTCCCACTCTTTTTTGTTTTTGTAACTGTCATTTATCGTCAGCATCATCATCACCACCACACCTTGCTGTAAAAAAAAAAAAAAAACATTGCCAGTGTGTGCATCTGCAATATCCTGGTGCCGCAGGGGCATACAACGCTGCTATCAGACATCACACAGCGATGCTGCTGTCTTGGATGATAGGGATCACAGGCCTTGGATAGGGATCCCAATCCCTACCCAGCCCTATTGATAAACATGAGCTAACTGGCCATCGGTAGGTTGACTCACAAAGTTTAATACCGACAAAAAAAACAACCATTAGCTACGTATTCGGTAGTACAACATATTATTTACCAATGACTTCCAAAATATTGTAATAATGAGTGACACATTGCGACATACAGTGTAGGCCTATTTAATAGCAAGGTAGATTATAATTGCCAAGGCTGCAGTCCGCAAGATACCTGGAGGTTACCAACGACTAGGCCGAGAAGGAAAGACCAAACAAAACAATAACAAACCAAAAAATAATAATCTATCGAGCCAGTCACGACTTGTGTGTAACCATCACCAACTGTGTGCCCAAGATGCGCAGCTCTCTTTCCTATTCCAAGTGCCCACGACAGATCGTTTTTTTTGTTGTTGATCTTTGCCTAGTGCTGCATTGCGAAGATGACAGCCTCCCCATCCCCCCTTTTAGATTTCAATAGCTAACATCTCTTGTCACGAAGGAGAAAAAATGTATGACTTTTGTCTTTTCCTTGTCTTGGGGATGATTAGATGACTAGTTAACGTTAACTAGAGTAACTAACGATAGGCGCGGTGGGAATTCACACCAGATGGATTTAGTTAGTTAGTAATCACATCAGCAGCTCACATGAACTCATTTAATTTAACAAATTGCTGCAAATAATATTGAAATGTTTCTCTTGCTCATGACAGCTTATGTAGCTAGCCACAAAAAAAATCACCAGCTAAGGAAGGCTAACGTTTGCTTATTTCCTCGTATTCATCCATCGCTTTTGAATGGTCGATTTCCTTAAGCAAATGTTAACAACTTGACACATTCCGAGCAAACAAACTGCAGACTGAATCGTCAATCGTCTTTTGAAGTGTTTCATACACCGTAGGGAAAAAAATGTATATTTGCTAAACCTCTTACCGTTTCTCCCCGCCGGGTTTTTCGTCTCACAATCCCCTCCTGGTCCGTCTTCTTCTTCTTCTTGTTAAAATTTGTATTGGCAGATCGCTTCCAATTGAAAAGGTGAAAACACCACCACCTACTGTCCTGGAGTGTGAGTTTCCGGTGTTAAATATATTTATCTTACCTAGCCCTGTGTTTCCGCCTACCGTTCTGGAGGGTGAATTAATTCCACTTGGTGACAACAACAACAAAAAACATCCTACACCAGGCCAGAACCCTTGGAGAACGTGGCCCTATCTCATCCTACACCAGGCCAGAACCCTGGGAGAACTTTGCCCTATCTCATCCTACACCAGGCCAGAACCCTGGGAGAACTTTGCCCTATCTCATCCTACACCAGGCCAGAACCCTGGGAGAACTTTGCCCTATCTCATCCTACACCAGGCCAGAACCCTGGGAGAACGTGGCCCTATCTCATCCTACACCAGGCCAGAACCCTTGGAGAACGTGGCCCTATCTCATCCTACACCAGGCCAGAACCCTGGGAGAACGTGGCCCTATCTCATCCTACACCAGGCCAGAACCCTGGGAGAACGTGGCCCTATCTCATCCTACACCAGGCCAGAACCCTGGGAGAACGTGGCCCTATCTCATCCTACACCAGGCCAGAACCCTGGGAGAAGGGGACACCATCATTCAACACACCTTGTAACTCTTCTGCAGAAAAATCTCCAACACCCAAGTGCTTCTCTGCAGCTGCCACCACAACATCTACGTTCTGTGATTTATGTTCAAATTCTGCGGTACAGTCGATAACCATGGCTATGGCTATGAAATGCTAAGAAGCCAACTTTACTGAAGGACATGCTTTTCCTATCACTTTATTGGCCTTGGCCCACTCACAAGGAACCTCTTCCTGGGTTGTTTGTAGTGAGGTTGAATGGACGGAAACACTGGTACAGAGATTTACCGGGATTTTCCGCCCCAAATCACCTCCTTGTCCAGGGATAAATAACTGCGAGAAACTCTTCAATTGTAATAAATTGTTTTTTGAACAGCATGGCGTGAAATGGAACTGTTTTAATTTATGCGATTTCTAAATATTCATTATATTCTAAATATTGCTTCTCTACGGCTTCTAGCTTGGCGGTTCACAATACATCTCAGTATGGAGCGCGGTTCACAATACATCTCAGTATGGAGCGCGGTTCACAATACATCTCAGTATGGGAGCGCGGTTCACAATACATCTCAGTATGGAGCGCGGTTCACAATACATCTCAGTATGGAGCGTGGTTCACAATACATCTCAGTATGGAGCGTGGTTCACAATACATCTCAGTATGGAGCGCGGTTCACAATACATCTCAGTATGGAGCGCGGTTCACAATACATCTCAGTATGGAGCGCGGTTCACAATACATCTCAGTATGGAGCGCGGTTCACAATACATCTCAGTATGGAGCGCGGTTCACAATACATCTCAGTATGGAGCGCGGTTCACAATACATCTCAGTATGGAGCGCGGTTCACAATACATCTCAGTATGGAGCGCGGTTCACAATACATCTCAGTATGGAGCGTGGTTCACAACCTATTGTCTCATCATGGAAACCTTTTTTTTCCTGGTGACAGATAGGCCTACATTTGCTGCAGCATAGCCTACGCTACAGTAATATAAAGACCGAATGTTTGTCTAATTTACCCATCTCCATCTGGCTTTCAAAATAGATACTCCTGTTCTAGATGGATATATAGCCTTATATATAGATGTCCTAGCCTCCCTCTTTAAGGTAATACATTCGATGCAGTATTAGCCTAATATTTAGCTAATTTAATGCTGGGTTATGCATAGTAAGCTTCTAATTAATACGCACGCACCTGTGCTCCACTGGCCTCTCCTTAGAAAACGCAGAAAAAGCTAGACTAGAATAGCTTGTTGGACATCGTTTTTTAAATAGATTTTTTTAGCATGTCTAAAACCAATAGACTATTCAGTGAGAGACGCAAAGCTCTTTTTTTTGCTCCAGTTTCAACTGACCTGAGCCCCAGGAATACCTGACATGATGACTCCTTGCTGTCCCCAGTCCACCTGGCTGTGCTGCTGCTCCAGTTTCAACTGACCTGAGCCCCAGGACTACCTGACATGATGACTCCTTGCTGTCCCCAGTCCACCTGGCTGTGCTGCTGCTCCAGTTTCAACTGACCTGAGCCCTAGGACCATGCCCCAGGACTACCTGACATGATCACTCCTTGCTGTCCCCAGTCCACCTGGCTGTGCTGCTGCTCCAGTTTCAACTGACCTGAGCCCCAGGACTACCTGACATGATGACTCCTTGCTGTCCCCAGTCCACCTGGCTGTGCTGCTGCTCCAGTTTCAACTGACCTGAGCCCTAGGACCATGCCCCAGGACTACCTGACATGATCACTCCTTGCTGTCCCCAGTCCACCTGGCTGTGCTGCTGCTCCAGTTTCAACTGACCTGAGCCCTAGGACCATGCCCCAGGACTACCTGACATGATGACTCCTTGCTGTCCCCAGTCCACCTGGCTGTGCTGCTGCTCCAGTTTCAACTGTTCTGCCTTATTATTATTCGACCATGCTGGTCATTTATGAACATTTGAACATCTTGGCCATGTTCTGTTATAATCTCCACCCGGCACAGCCAGAAGAGGACTGGCCACCCCACATAGCCTGGTTCCTCTCTAGGTTTCTTCCTAGGTTTTGGCCTTTCTAGGGAGTTTTTCCTAGCCACCGTGCTTCTACACCTGAATTGCTTGCTGTTTGAGGGGGTTTAGGCTGGGTTTCTGTACAGCACTTTGAGACGTCAGCTGATGTACGAAGGGCTATATAAATAAATTTGATTTGATTTGATTTGATTTTTTTTGCTGAACGTTAAATACAGCAGCCAATAGAACTCACGGGTAGTTTGAGCAAAAGCAAGATGGCTGTAGGCTACAGCAGTTATTCATTCAGACCCATAACCATTCAGACCCATAACCATTCAGATGGTGGTAGAATATAGCAGTTATTAATTCAGACCCATAACCATTCAGACCCATAACCATTCAGATGGTGGTAGACTATAGCAGTTATTAATTCAGACCCATAACCATTCAGATGGTGGTAGACTATAGCAGTTATCAATTCAGACCCATAACCATTCAGATGGTGGTAGACTATAGCAGTTATTAATTCAGACCCATAACCATTCAGATGGTGGTAGACTATAGCAGTTATTAATTCAGACCCATAACCATTCAGATGGTGGTAGACTATAGCAGTTATATATTCAGACCCATAACCATTCCATCTTCATTTAGAGAAGTGAAAGCCTTCTGCATCTAATTCTAGTCCTATTTTATTCTAAGATGTCATTATCATTTAACTGTTGAAAGCGAGGTATGAATGAAGCAACAATAGACAGATTGAGGAGGTAGGCTAATAACATTAGGGGAAATGTTATGAAAGGTAAAAATGTGTCGTTCTACCCACTGTTCCCCGGTAGGCCGTCATTGAAAATAAGAATTGGTTCTAAACTGACTTCCCCAGTTTAAAAAAAATGTGTCAGCCTACTAATTATACAAATGAGCCCTATTATATTTAAAAATGTAAATCAAATTCGCTAGCTTATACAGTGGGGAGAACAAGTATTTATAATGCTAATTAATGACTTAAAAATCATACAATTTGATTTTCTGGATTTTAGTGTTAGATTCCGTCTCTCACAGTTGAAGTGTACCTATGATAAAAATTACAGACCTCTACACGCTTTGTAAGTAGGAAAACCTGCAAAATCGGCAAGTGTATCAAATACTTGTTCTCCCCACTGTAACTTTGTAGGCCGCATGTGCTGCACCAGAATCACATGTTCTCTTCTGTTTTATCATTTTGTTTGAAACTACGTGTGTAATTCCAGACGTACATTTCTTCAGACTCCTGAGGTTGAAGAGGTGCTGTTGTGCCTTCTTCACCACACTGGATGAGCGATGACCGAACGGCATAGGCAAGATGAAATAGATAGATTACATAAAATACAGTATATACATATGAGATGAGTAATGTAAGATATGTAAACATGATTAAAGTGGCATTATTAAAGTGACTAGTGATCCATTTATTAAAGTGGCCAGTGATTTCAAGTGTGTATGTTGACAGCAGCCTCTAATGTGTTAGTGATGGCTGTTTAACAGTCTGATGGCCTTGAGATAGAAGCTATACTTCAGTCTCTCGGTCCCAGCTTTTATGCACCTGTACTGACCTCACCTTCTGGATGGTAGCGGTGTGAACAGGCAGTGGCTCGGGTGGTTGTTGTCATTGATGATCTTTTGGCCATCCTGTGCTGTAGGTGTCCTGAAGGGGAGGTAGTTTGCCCCCAGAGATGCGTTGTGCTGACCGCAATTATGGGCTGTGCAGTTGCTGTACCAGGCTGTGATGCAGTCCGACAGGATACTCTCAATTGTGCATCTGTAGAAGTTTGTGAAGGTTTTAGGTGACAAGCCACATTTCTTCAGACTCCTAAGGTTGAAGAGGTGCTGTTGTGCCTTCTTCACCACACTGTCTGTGTGGGTGGACCATTTCAGTTTGTCTGTGATGTGTACGTCCGTCGGGAAGTCCAGGACCCAATTGCACCTGGCAGGCTTGAGACCCAGGGCCTCACGCTTAATGATGAGCTTGGAGGGTACTATGGTGTTGAATGCTGAGCTGTAGTCAATGAACAGCATTCTTACATAGGTATTCCTTTTGTCCAGATGGGTTAGGGCAGTGTGCAGTGCGATGGTGATTGCATCGTCTGTGGACCTATTGGGACGGTATGCAAATTGAAGTGGGTCTAGGGTGACCGGTAAGGTAGAGGTGATATGATCCTTGACGAATTTCTCATATCACTTCATGACGACGGAAGTGAGTGGTACGGGGCGGTAGTCATTTAGTTCAGTTACCTTTGCCTTCTTGGGTACAGGAACAATGGTGGCCATATTGAAGCATGCGGGGACAGCAGACTGGGATAGGGAGAGAATATGAATATGAAATTTATTATGTCCGTAAACACACCAGCCAGTTGGTCTGCGCATGCTCTGAGGACGCAGCTAGGGATGCCGTCTGGGACAGCAGCCTTGCGAGGGTTAACACGTTTAAATGGCTTACTCACGTTGGCCACAGAGAAGGAGAACCCACAGTCCGGGCCGCGTCGGTGGCACTGTATTATCCTCAAAGCGGGCAAAGAAGGTGTTTAGTTTGTCTGGAAGCAAGACGTCGGTGTCCGTGACGTGGCTGGTTTTCTTTTTGTTGTCCTTGATTGTCTGTAGACCCTGCCACATAGGTCTCATGTCTGAGCCATTGAGTTGTGACTCCAATTTGTCTCTATACCCACATTTCGCTTGTATGATTGCCTTGCGGAGGGAATAATTACATTGTTTGTATTCACCCATATTCCCAGTCACCTTTCCATGTTTAAATGTGGTGGTTCGCGCTTTCAGTTATGCGCGAATTCCGCCATCTATCCACGGTTTCTGGTTAGGGTAGGTGTGCTACAATCAATATTCTGATAGAATTTAGGTAGCCTTGTTCTCAAATTTGCTTTGTTAAAATCCCCAGCTACAATAAATGCCGCCTCAGGATATGTCGTTTCCAGTTTGCATAAAGTACAGTGAAGTTCCTTGAGGGCCGTCGTGGTATCGGCTTGAGGGGGGATATCCACGGCTGTGACAATTACCAACTAAAATTCTCTTGGGAGATAATACGGTCGGCATTTGGCTGTGAGGAATTCTAGGTCAAGTGAACAAAAGTTCTTGAGTTCCTGTATGTTGTTACAATTACACCATGAGTCGTTAATCATGAAACATACACCCTCAACCCTTCTTCTTCCCGGAGAGATGTTTATTTCTGTTGGCGCAATGCACAAGAGCTACAACGCTTTGAACAGTGCTACTCAGTGACACCCACAGAACACAGCTGGGAAGAGTTTACACAAATATTAGCGTTGTAACTCTTATTGAAGGACTTTGACTGTTGGAAATTAACTCCCCAGTCAGTCTATTGTGCGTATTGGACATTGATATTTGTATTTATTAGGTGCTGTACTCCACCCAAATACAATGCTTTTATTTTTTTTGAAATATTTAGGACTAGCTTATTACTTGCCATCCATTCTGAAACAGACTGCAGCTCTGTTGCTAATTGTTGCAGTGCTTTCACTTGCTGTGGTAGCTCGCATGTATAATGTTGAGTCATCAGCATACATAGACACAAAGGCTTTACTCAGAGCCAGTGGCAGGTCAATAGCAATGTTCCCTCAAAAAGATGTGGGCACTGAGCAAATGTAATGTCGGCTGACCCACACACTTGAATGTTTTTGAAAGTTCTGTGGAGCTTCTGGCGCGTGTTTACTGTGAACACTGAGGTTACTGTGAACACTGAGTTTACTGTGAACACTGAGGTCACTGCGAACACTGAGTTTACTGTGAACACTGAGTTTACTGTGAACACTGAGGTCACTGTGAACACTGAGGCTGTACCCGCTTTAAGTTACAGTTATAACAGGGGCCAAGTAGGCTACTGTGGCTATTTGATCATAATGTAGGCCTTCCAGAGTGACCTACAATCTAAAACAATGGAGAAAATGCATCCCATAACATGGGAATAGCTGTTCTATCATTCAGCCTACAGTAGCAGCCAATGTGTTGGTGTTCAATGTTGGTCTACATTCCATGAGACGGAAACATGTGGGGATCGACATTAACCATCTCATCCACTTGTCCTTCAGACAAGGAGTTGCTGACAATGTCTCAAATATCAAATATATTTGGATTTGTTTTACACTTTTTTGGTTACTACATGATTCCATATGTGCTACTTCATAGTTTTGATGTCTTCACTATTAATCTACCATGTAGAACATAGTAAAAATAAAGAAAAACCCTTGAATGAGTAGGTGTGTCCAAACTTT